>NW_024425452.1:3797010-3983160 GCF_017311325.1 Ursus maritimus | reverse complement strand
CTGCATCCGTGTCCCGGGCAAAGCCAGGCCTGGGGGAGACTCACCCGCGGCGCTGTGTGAGCCCGGGCTGGAGAGCCAGGGCCGCTCGCTCTGTTATCCCTTTCTTAGCAATAATGTTTAGGTTCAGGAAAGAGTTCCAAGATATATATAATTCCTCATGCTGAGTCAGGGCCCCAGCCCTGACTCTGCTGCTGCTCGGGCTACTGCTCTCTCCAGGAATGTTATTACACTAGCCGCTGGCCCGGCGCTATGGACGGGTGTCTCTCAATGTCCTCATTATGTACTCCGTATTTTTCAGGTCATGTAATTCAGCTGTAAAAATTTGCCCCTGGCCGCACCTGGCATGAGAGTGGCACAGAGGGATGTGTTTATTTTTTTTAAGGTGATGTTAAAAATAAGTTTAATAAGAGAAAGAGAGAGGAAGAGAGAGAGCAAGAGACTGAGACTGTGTTTAATTTGAACTATGGAGGAAACGACACGAACAGAAGGTCTGAGATCCTGGTGCTTTGGGTGCATGGGGGGGGGCGCGTGTGTGTGCGTGTGCACCTGTGCACGTGTGCGTGTCGGTGGGCATTGGCGAGTGTACATTTCTCCTCAGTAACTCAAAGCCAGCTTTGCTTATGACATCAAGATTTTCCAGGTCATTAGGTTGTGATGTGGCTTAGTTGACACTGAGCCGTAGGCCATCTTCAACACAACACAGGCACGAAAGTGCAAACCAAAGGAGCAACTTCAATTAGTAAGACTATGGGCAGCGATGAACTTTGAAGGAACATTTTTGTCAGCGTTTTCTTCCTTTCCTTCCCTTGGCGTGTAACTAATGAGTCGCAGGGCGAGCTCACTCTCTGTCTATGACACTAGCAGATACTGGCTCTGGAATCCACAACACACAGATGGGGAGGAACGCAAGGGTCTCCAGGCTGGAAGCCTAGGTGGCAGGGGGCCTGTCCTTATGGGCACTCCACGGGCAGAAGAGAACCATCTCCCCTTCCAACAGCTCTCATGCACCATGGGTGACCTTATCACCCAAACCAATCCCCCAAACAGTTAGCCTGACAGAGTTCTGTCCCATGTCTGGCTTAGACAAGCTCTTTGGGAAATACCATGTTGAACATCGGGTTTTCTAGACTATTTTCAATGACTTATGAGAAAACTTCCCAGTAGGTTTGGGAAGGTATGTGGAGTGACATTGACACACTAAGTCATCTCTTTGTCCACTTGGCCGTGTTGCTAAGGTTTCTGGCTTGTTCATGTCCCCTGGACTCCAAATGTCCGTGATTTCACTCTAACACATACCACACGGAAATCAAACATCAAGGCTCCGTGGGCAATGGGAGAAGGGACAAGATCATAGATAGAAGGGCCTGGCTTCTTCTTCTTCTTTTTTTTTTTTTTTTTAAGATTTTATTTATTCATTTGACAGAGGGAGAGAGAGAGCTCACAAGCAGGGGGAGTGGGAGAGGGAGAAGCAGGCTGCCTGCTGAGCAGGGAGCCTGATGCGGGGCTCAGTCCCAGAACACTGGGATCATGACCTGAGCTGAAGGCAGACGCCTAACCGACTGAGCCACCCAGGGGCCCCAGAAGGGCCTCGATTCAGAGGGGCGGCCACTGCATCAGAGAGTCTTCTCCTTCCCTCTCTCAACGGCAATCAGAAGCTTGGGGTCTGAGGAGGACTCCTCTGCTGTAACCACAGACATCAGCCGGTGTCCACCCAGGGTACCCACAGAAGGCCACCCAGAGCTGGGGAGGGGCTGGGGGCATCTCTTTGAGGGGACACTGGGAGGAGGGCCTCTCAGATAAACAGAAGGAGTCCTCCCATCCACACCTCCCAAGTTCTGCCCCTCCAGCCTTCCCGGCAGGCCCTGTGGCCACAGCCTCTGCCTGTCAGTCTGCCTGGACCACAGCAGGAGCTCAGCCACGGCGGCTTAGTGTTGAGACACGGTGTCCTCGCGTAGTGTCTCACTGGAATGCCACCCTGCCAGAGCCGGAGCGGGACACCTCTCTTTCTCCGGCAGTCACCTTTATCTACTCAATGCGACAGTTTGTGGACGCTGTTCCCCTCCGAAATCGGCCCAGCCTGACGCTCCCCATTTGGCCTTACTTGGGCGCCACCTGGTGTCCGAAAGGGTCACTGCCGGTGGGTTCTGGCCTAATGGAAAGAGCGCAGGTTTTCGCTTTTGGCTTTGTTTTCCCTGCTCTGTTTTAGGCCCAGAAAGGCTCTGTGGGGAAAGGTGGGGTCTGTCTCCATTATAGCAGCGAGCAGGCACAAGCTAACTTGGGACATTTCTTGGTCTGAAGGACATGCTGTGTGCTGGGCTGGGTTTCACACGTCGCAAGGAGCGCTCAGAGACCCTCAGTCGGTATTTTGTTTTGTTTTTAATATATAGAGAGAGAGAAAGAAAGGAGATTTGGGGATAATGGGTAGGTTAGGAGTCTTAGCTACTTACTAACTGTGTGACCATGGACATTACTGTCATCTCTCTGAACCGCAGTTTATCTTTAAAAATGGAGAGCACCACGCACCTCAGAGGGTGATGTGAGATTAGCGCGAGAGCCGTCCTGCCACGATCTTGACGACTCAAGGTGTTCAATACCTGTCAGTGCCTTGTTTTCTTGGCAGACTGTGGAGACATACACAATAACACAGGCAGTAATTAAGGTGTAATGACACAGCAAAAATGGTATTTGTTTTTCCTGGCATGTGTCGGGATGGGCAGAGCAGTTGGGGATGGAGAGAACTTCTTTGTTCTCACTTCCCTCCCAACCCATCCAGAGTCTTCACGTGGCTTAGAGGAGACGCCCGGGGTGACCGCTGCTCCGTGCAGTGACCCTGATCACACCGCCATTGAAGAGACCAGGGGCACACTTCCATCCAAACTTTCTGTGAAACCGGTTCATAAGTAACAAGGCAAGTCGCTGTGGACTAAACTTCGCTTGGAAGGTTCTCCAGAGCCCAGCGTGCTCCCAAACAGATCTGTTTGCACACCATAATCCCTATCCGCATTTACCGAGCACCTCTCCAGGTGAGGCACAGTCAGGGACGTGACTAATGTTGCTTCACGTACTCTTGAAACAACCCTCTGAGGTCAGTGTTGCTGTCCCCATTGCATAGATAAAGAAATTGGGGTTCAGGGGGATCGAGTCACTTTCCGAAGGTCATGCATCTAGGACGTGGCCAGGTCCACACAGTTCTAGATCCATTTTGTCTTCTTCCTGCTTCTCCCAGCTGCCCCTCACTGCCTAGCTGGCCTCTTAGGGCCCGTCTGGAGCGACAGCCCGTCCCCGAACCAATCAAAAGCGGTTTTCTCCGCCAACCCCAGTCCCCGGCATAAATCAAGTCTCAGTTCCTGCCCATGGGTCATTGGTTGGGCTCCCAGCTGTCTTCCGCGGAGTCCCTGGCGTGCGGCTATATTAAGAATGTGAACCATAACATTAACACTTTTTTAAAAAATCCCAAAAAGAAAGGAAGAAAGAAAGAAATACCCCTAAAGAGTCTAAAGTCAGGTCCAGCCAAGGGTCATAAATCAACGTCGGTAAATTTATAAACAGTTCATAAATGTAAGTGCTTTTTACAGGGCTGTTTGTTATTGTGTCGGCTGAGATGGGGGCGGGGCTGGGGGCAGAGAGGAGCTCTGCCTCCATCTGTCTTCTGTCGAGAGCTGCTCAGATGGCCCCAGCAGCAACAGCAGCACAAGGAGCAAGGCGAGGACCAGCACGGCCTCGATACTGACGTGCAGGTGGTCTGGCGCGCTGCAACCTCGCGGCAGGGTGGGAGAACCAGGCTGGATGACATGTGAGCTGAGCCCTGAACTTGAACTGAGGGTCAGGGACGTTTACAGCAGCAACATCACAACGGTGGATTTTTCTCCAGGTTCTCGTTTTTGCTGTTCTCAGTGTCCTGCTCTTGAGACCTCTTCTGTGCTGGGCTGAGGTCAGTGGCCAAAAGGGAAAACTAGACGCCAAGAACTGAACTCTGCAAGTACAGTGCCCCACCCACTCCCGAACACTCTAGGACACACCACCCCCTCCACACCCCCACCCAGCCCTTCCGGGACCCCAACCCCGAGGCTGGGGGTAAAGACAGGCTCTGCCGTGACATACCCTCTACAACGGCACAATGGTGACTCTGGCTGGAAGGTCAGGTTTTGTAAATGAAAGGGGAGAACAGGTGACCCTGCGCTCTACCATCCTGTCCCTGTGTTGAAAAGCAGCAGTGCTTGGACCCTGGAAGCTCCCAGAACAGGTCTCGAACAGAGCTTCTCAACTTCTCTCCATCAAGACTAGGAAACACACAACATGCCCTCCATTGTCTTATTTTTCTCTCCTCTTGGATACCCCTTGATTTGTACACATGTCACTTTCCCCATCAGGCCCCAACCAAGAGACCCTATGCCAATGAACTCTTGCCAAGGGGTCCTTGGGGTGAGGGCAGGAGGTGGGATTGCTTCGCTCTTCTCCCCAGAAGCTCCAGTTTCTGAAGCGCCAGCAGGGGCCCAGCCCTGATACCCTGTGGTATGTCTGCCTCGACACCTGCTGGCCAGGGAGCCAATTGGTAACGGCAGAGTGTAGCTGGGTGTTGACCTCTAGCCTCGGCTGCCCACTCCCAGTCCCCTGAGCTAAGTCACCGATGGTCAGCTCAGAACATTCGTGAGCACCTAAAGGATCAGTCAAAACTGGGCCAACTTGTGACTCCACTATCATGCTTTACAAACTCAGGACCCATGAACCTCTCTGGAATGGCACATAATAAAGGTAGATGCAAAATCCGGTGCCTTCTGGAGGCTTCTCTCACCCCAATTCTGAGACATACATTTCTAAGTGTAAGTGATTGTAATTCTGACAGAAAGCAGCTCTTCTTTTAGAGAGACATAAAAAAAAAAACCACATTTGCCTATCTCTTATAAATGTTGTTTCATTATTCTATAACTTTATCCCCCACTTTCTGGGACACTCTGGGCACCCCACACTCTTGAAGGGGCTGCTGGGTCTGACGGAACCACCTCGTACAGACAGCACTGCCCATGAAAAATCCCTTAACCAGCTGCACCTTTCCCAGCCAGCACTAACCAGGGATTTCATTTATTTGAAAAGTAGGTATTAAATATGTCAGATATAGGAAGTTAAATGTAATGGGCCCAATTCCACACTCGGTTCCATATGCGTAAATCCCACTGATGGAGAACAGAGTGCAGCAAGAACAGCAAAGCGAGGTCCCTGGTCTGCGGGAGGAAATTGCACTCTTGATGGATCTTAGCTGACATTCTCATGGACGTTGAGTCAGGCCTGTTAAAGCTGAAAGAAGCCCCAAAGTTCCTGGTGAAGTTGCTTTGGGTTTGGGTTGGATTTTTTTTTCTTGTGTTTTGTTCTGTTTTTAAGCTTTAGGAGTCGNTCCTGCTTTACTCTTTGCTTTGCTTTTCTAACTCCTGGTAAACATTTGCCATCTCTCCTCAGAGCTTTTGTTTCCGTTCAACGGTGCTTGAGGTGAATTTCCCAAGGGGGCGACTGGGTCACTGGCCAAGGAACAAGCAAAGGTTTCAAAGCCTAAGTTTGGGGAGCAGCCTGGAGACCCCTGGCCGCTGAAACTACCCAAAAAGCCTCGCTACTCAAAGTGTGGTCCCTGGATTAATGGCAGCAGCCTCGGCTGGGAACTCGTCAGAAACGCAGGGTCTTGGGCCCTACCCCAGACCTACAGAATCCAAGGCTGCATGAGTCCCAGGTGATCCGTGTGCACAAAACAGTTTGCAAAGCCCGGGATTAGAGAACAGAAACTTGACGTGACCCCTTCTTTGACACGAATTTATCACCAGGCGTTATCTTAAGAACTGCAAGAATCCGGCTCAGATGTTTGTGATAAGTCCGCAGTGGTCCTTGGCCAGCCCAGTGGCTCTCTCCCCAGGCTGCATGTTAGATCGCGGAGGGAACTTTTCAACCACGGAGATGTGGGGGACCATCCCAAGACACTGTGATTCAACTGGTATCTGGGGAGCGGCTCGGACACTTACCGGGGGGGGGGGGGGCGCGCGCGTGCGTGCGTGCAAGGGTTGTGTGCAAAGAGTAGGAGTGGTGTCTCCTCTCTAAGAGGCTACAGCATGGATGCTGGCGCATGCTTACTTGGCTCTAGCCCCTCTCACCCACCCTGGCCAACTTCTTTCATCTCCATGTGCCTCCGTTTCTCCATCTTTAAAGCAGGACTAGCGGGGCCTGCCTCAGTAGATCATTATGGAGATTAAGTTCAATGGCTCAGTAGAGAGAGCGCGTTTCGGGGAGAGCCTGGCCCACGGCGAGCAGTTCTCAGGTTTGAGCCATCACTGACACTGTGGGCTGGGAGCAGGTGATCGAAGGCAGCAATCTGGGCCAGAAGGGAGACTTTCAGGTTTTGTTCTGTAAGCTTCTGCCTGTTTGAATTCTGGGTAATGAGATTGTGTTTATATATTAATCGTGAATTAAAGCACAGATATACAAAGAAAGAAACATCTAGTTTTGCCCACCTCATCTTTTTAAAGAAGCTTTTTCTTTTGGAATAATTTTAGATTTACCCAAAAAAAGTTACAAAACAGTACAGAGTATCCCCTTACACCTCCCCCAACCCCACTGCGTTTCCCCGAATGTTATCAACTTACGTTTCCACGGGACGATGGTCAAGACCAAGAAACACTGGTACTTTCGGATTAACTAAACCCCAGACTTCATTAAGATTTCAGCAGATATTTTTTTCCTAATGTCCTTTTTCTGTTCCAAGATCCCAGCCAAGATACCACAGTGCATTTACTTAGTCATTCTTTCTCCGTAGGCTCCTCCTGGCTGTGACAGCCCCTCAGTCCTTTGTTCTTCATGACCTGCACACTTGTGAAGGGTGCTGGCCAGGTATTTTGTAGAATGTCCCTTAATACAGGTCTGTCTGACATTTTCTCATGACTAGACTGGGGCTATGGGTTTGGAAGAAAACCACAGAGGTCAAGTCCTCCGTGCACATGCCAGGGGCATGTGTTGCCAACATGACCCATCGCTGGTGGCCGACCTCGGTCAACCTGGCCAAGGTTTCTCCATGGTAAAGGGCCCCCCCATTCCACACCCGACTCCCTGGAAGCAAGTTGCTGTGTGCAGTCCCCCCTACCCTCAAAGGGGAGAGATTGAGCTCCTCCTCCCGGAGGAGGGAGTACCTACATATAATTTGGAGTCTTTCTGTTGGAAGATTTGTCTCTTCTCCCAAATGGATTTATTTATTCAGTCATTTATTTATACAAGTATGGACTCCTGGATATTTATTTTAGAGTTTGGTTTATAATCCAAAACCGTGTTATTTATTTTGTTGCTCAAATATTCGGTTCATTTTCATCAATGGAGATGCCCTGGATTGGGGAGGCGGGGGTGCCGGTTGTGGATTGGAGGCACCGACAGGGAGCTGGGTCATGAGTTACAGAGCTGGCTTGGGGTTTTGGTTTCAGTTGGTCTCTGTGAAGGCCCATGGGAAGCAGAAAGAACAGAGGCTGTGCGATTGTGTCAAAGGCTGCTGTCTGTGCGGAAGATGGGGGTTGGGGGAAGACTTCTAGGGTGAAGGAGGCAGACAAGGAGACCTAGATGCATGTAAAACCTTGGGGAGACCAAGGCTGAGATGTGGTTGAGAAAGTGACACTGTGGAGACCCAGAACTTTCTCATGGGTCATCGAACAAAGACTGTCAGGGCTATAGACTTTGTGTAATTTGGGGGGAGGGGGACACAGGCATGTTGAAACCCCCTGTGTAGGGGGAACAAAATGTAGTGTGAGAAAGATATAATCACAGGCTCTGACGTAAAGTCGGGGTGTATCAGCCTTGTTCCTGTTAGTCAAGCTTGAACAGGGAGTCCCAAAATGTACCCAAGTCTTGACTTCAAGGTTGAGCTTTATCTTCTTTCCCAGAAGGAGTCCACAGGGCTGTGGGAGGCCCTCTTTTCTCTCTCTGCAGCTTCCTGCTGCCTTTAGCCTTTAGCTCCCTCACCCAGGGTCCTGCCTCTTCCTTCTCGTGGCCTCCCATGTGAGGTCTTGTGTCCTCCTCTGCTCATTCAGGCCCCATGAGTCCCAGAACAGGAGAGGGGAAAGGAGACCAGCAGGCCTCAGATCCTATAAGCTGAACTCCTGCGACAACCAGGCCTTTCACAGCCAAGCTGGCATCTCCCAGCATAGTCCTGGGGGCATAAGCTTCTGGGTCTCTTGTCTGCCTGGAGTCACATCTCCCAGTCCTCCTTCCATTCCCCTGGCCTCCTTCTGCGTATTTCTCCAGGAAGCCGGACACGGGGTAAGGGAGAAGCACCTATCCTTACACCCATACTTGTTAGACATCCTATTGGAAGAGTGAAAGATTCTCTATTGTTTTCACAAATTAGGAGACAGAAAGACCAACTCTCCAAAATTTTCTTGGCTAGTGGGCCTATGCCTAGATAGACCTTACCTACAGAGTTAAATGAAGCAATATATGTAAAATAAGTATCATTCTTAAGTGAAGCCACTCAGAGTGTCCTTTGATGGTGGAAGTCATGAGATTTCAATACTTATCAGAAGACAAAATGGTTTACAAATGCAGTGTGGAAGCTCAGACCTAGTCCAACCCTCAGGTTTGGGCAGGTGAGGGGACAGGCCTGGTATGGAGGGAGTCTTGTCCAAGGTCACACCCAAGTCCTCTTGAAGAGCTATTCCAGCCAAATGGAAGCTGTGGCCTTCTCCAGGACTTCTACCCATGTGGTCTGGCTGGTCAAGGCAAGAATAACTCACAATGGAAGAAGAGGTGAGTCAAAGAGAAGCAGCCTCCAGGAGGAGGGAGTGCAGACGGCCTGACCACAGTCAGGCCCCCTGGATCAGCTTCCGACTCCCACACGCTATGGGAGCGCCTTCCTGGAAGCCAGAACCCTCCAGCCAGGAAATTTTTTTTAAATACCAAAATGAACCATATGTGGATCCTGGGACTCAGACCATCAAAGAGGAAGACAAGGAGGGACAAGAAAGGCCAAGAAGAGGCTGTGATGCAAACATACTGTCCACAGATCAGCTCCTGAAAACCACCAAGGTGGTGACATGTAAATGGGAAGATGCTCCTGAACAAAGGAGGGGCCTGAGCTTGACTCAGCTTGACTGCCTGAGCAGTGCCCCACCGGAGGGAACCTGGCCTGGCCACCCCCAGCCGAAGGGGCTTCCTCTGCCCAGCAGCCTTATTGCGAGAAGGAGCAGGGAGAGCCTTGGGCTTCTGTGAAGATGGGAGGGGTGAATGCGTCCTCTCTTGGCAGGATGCCATGAGGAGGGTCATAGGAAATATCTCTGGATGATTCTGTTTCCAACAGGAGGTGGTCTCAGGGCTGCACAGGACATGGGAGACACAGTCCCTGCCCTCAAGGAGATGGCCCATCTTTTTGAAGTGACAAGTCTAGCCTGCATAGAGCACAGTCGAAGGGTCCATCAGTGTGGATTGGAGACCCAACTAGTCCATTAATGGGGTGTGTGTATCATCTGCATAGAGGTCATCTTCCTCCTGGTACAGATTAAGCAACAGACCAAGGGACAGGCAAAAGATGTATCAGGACGATAACTTAGGGTCTTAGAGATTGGAGGGACATGAGGGATAGAAAGAGGACCATGACAACCCCATGAATAACTTTCTAAATGGGCTGCAGAGGGCCAGCCCAAAACTGACACCAATCTGAAGAGTCCTTCTGCAGACATCGTTCCCTTGGGACACAACCCACTGGTCCCTTCAGGCTCAGGGCTGGTGTCCTGGTGTCCACACTCACCTCTACTTTTCAGGCTATCATCACCCTAAGGACACTTCCAGTCAGCGTCTGGGTGGGAGACATGCTTGCCGGGGATGTCTGCAGGCCCTGGACTGTATTTCTCAGGAATTTGCCCTGAGCTCAATCTGTCAGCAGGTCTGGAGCGGTGACTCTGCTGTGTCTCTTTCCTTCTGTCGTGTCCCAGGGAAGAGAAGCAGGACCTGTCCAGAGTCTGCAGCTCCTGCCCAGCTTCTCCTGCACCCTCTCCTGACCCCGAGAAGCCTGGCTTGGAAGACCCAAGGCGACTCTGGGACGGGCCCACAGTCCCCAGACTCAGCCCAGGGATTCCTCCAATGTCTTTGAAACAGGAACACGCAGGAACCTTGGAGGCCCCAGGAGGAGCCAGGAGCAGCAGGTGTGGGCAGAAATGTCTCCACCAACACTTCCCGATGGGTTTGATTTGATGTTTCTGCAATATTCTCGGAACCCACAAAGGCCCTGAAGAGAGACATACATGGGACAAGCTACAACTGAGACCTGAGGAGACCATATCCCATGTTTCTGCCCAATTCTATCTTTTTCTCCTACAGTCTTAATTTTTTGGTTCTGGGCCTGGTGGCGGTTTGGGTAGGATTCTCTAATAATGGTAACCGCATCAATGATCATGGCTACTACTTACTAAACACCTGCCTGTAGGAACCGACTCCAGGTCTAAGTGCTTTACAGGCATTATTTCTAATCCATGTAAGAACCATGAAATCAGGTGATATTTCCACTTTACAGATGTGAAAAGTGAAGTCAAAAGAGGCTAAATACCTTGTCAAAGCTCACACAGTGAGTCAGTGACTGAGCAGGGACACGAACCTCAGTTTATCTGACCCCGAATCCTTGATTTTTTTCACGAAATCACACTGCCGATCCCCACTAAATCCTATGGTACAGATATTCTAATTCAGGATCTCCCCCCCTCCCATATTATGGCACACATAGGAAGTATCACGTTCATATGGCCCAGGCAGCAGACAGGTGAGGCTGTTTGTCAGGGTGAGGACATACCCAGGGGCCCTGGCTGCCCCACACCTGGGCAGCAGGGAGGGATGAGTGGACCAAGACCCTGCACTGTGTGACCCAGCCTCAGAACCTCTTTTGGCTGGGGCGCCTGGGTGGCTCAGTCGTTAAGCATCTGCCTTCAGCTCAGGTCATGATCCCAGGGTCCTGAGATCGAGCCCCACATCGGGCTCCCTGCTCCGCGGGAAGCCTGCTTCTCCCTCTCAAACTCTCCTGGCTTGTGTTCCCTCTCTCGCTGTCTCTCTCTGTCAAATAAATAAATAATAATAATAAAAGAACCCCTTTTTGGAAATTCCATCCTAGATTATCGATTAGAGCAGTAGTTTCCAACATTGGCTAGTCATTAGAATCACCTGGGAGCTTTAAAAAACAAAACAAAACAAAATTTAAAAAAAAAAAAAAAAAAAAAAAAAAAAAAACCTCTGCCCAGGCCATCCCTACTGTCTGTGAGTGGGGTCTGGGTGTAGATTTTGAGAAAGCATTCGCTGCCTACCGTTCTTGCTGATGGCTCATCCACAGTACGGTCCCCCCCGCCCCGCCGCCTCATGCTCCAACCCCCATGCACTGCGTCGTGCCCTACAAACGCGAAGACTTTGTCTATCTTGCTCGCCACTGGACCCTGTGCCTTACATGGGGTCTAGCCTGTGGTAGGTGCATGATGGATTTTTTTTTTATGAATAAATATTGAATATCTTGGAAAGATCTCAGGCAAGGCTCTTACATTTCCCTAATCAAATGGCAAATGTTTACATAGACAGTAATTCACATCACATAGACTAATATTTGTCAAATTAACTTTTTTTCTTCACATTTACAACTTGAAACATCAGTTGTACTTTAACACAAAGGTCTCCATGCTGACTATGTGTTATAATCATGTGAGTATCTAAATATACTACCCCAGACTGACTGTTTCCTACAGTTCAGAAAAATGAGCTTTTGCTCTCTGCAGGCTCATATTTCATTGAGACCCAAATAGAGTAGAGGGGCTGACGTTAGCCTGGTAACAGTCATTGTGTTGGTCACTTACTTAGGAGGAGAGCAAAAGGGAGGAACCACAGGGGCAGGGAATTGTAAAGTACAGTGCACCGGGGAAAAGGGAGAGCGTTCAACCGGTCAGCTCTGAGTCTCCAACGGGATAGAAAGCGGAAAGAACCCAGGCTCCGATGGGCTCCCAGCTGTTGATGGGGAGCCAGCTGTCTCCAATGCCAAGTGGCTAACCTGGTTACATTGTGTTGAGGCTCTGGGGAGAGGCTGTGCAAAAGGCAGGATTTAAGCTGAGGTGTCTGCTTCTAGCAATGTGGTAGACTAGGTGTCCACACTCGCCAGCCTGCTCAAAACAACTGAACATGCAGGGGAAAATATTTTTATTATCTTTAAATGCCTCCATGAGTTAGCAAGAAAGTAGGGAATATACCGGCCAAAAAAAATAAATGAAAACAGAACTCAAGTGAGAAGAGCACTCATGCCGGCATTTGAAGGAATTCCTTGAAGGAATTTTCTGGATCTTGTGAACTTGGGAATGGATATGTTTGGAGCCTTATGAGGGTTTGTGGGCAGCAGACTGAACCCACGTCTGCCCAAGGTGCACAGTCCCACAGGAGATGTCCCATAAAATTAGAGCCTCCAAGGGTCACACTCTCAGGGTAAGGAAGGACTGAAAATAAAGCCAACCTCCTTCCCAGATTTGGGGAGCCAATAACACTTGCAAGGAAAATTGCTTATTTGGATCTTGGCACTAGAGAGGAGAGGGGAATATCTCTCCTGAGAACTATAAGCCAGACTTCTTGTGTGTTTATAGCTTAAATTCACTCTTCATGGGTCATCTGAAAAAACCATGCAGGAAACTTAAAGTGATCCCAGACTAGAGGACGAACAGGCACCCCAAGAAGCAAACAGAAATCTTCTCTGAAGGAATTCACCTATCCCTGGGCCTTGAAGGATTTCCAGCAATTTCTAAGGAAGATGAGAAGCTCACAGCTAAAAATCACCACAAAATAAGGAAACAAGGCACCAAGAGCAAGAGCCAGCAGAAAGGACAGAACAATCAACAAATGGAAGAGGGTCTTTCAAATATGAGTAAAAGATAAGCAGATAGATAAAAGAATGAAACAGAACTTCTAGAAAATAAGGAAATAAAATAGAAATTTAAAAACTCAATGGATACATTTGACAGAGGGCATACACCACGCAAAGAGAGCCTTTGGGAACTGAAGGATTGAACTGGGGAAATTATCCAGGATGTAGCCCAGAGAGATAAAAAGGTAGAAAATACGAAAGAGATTAAAAGCCAGACAGAACAGAGTGAAAGGATCCAAGAGCTGTCTAATCTGAAAAAAAAAAAAAAAAAGCTGAAGAAAGAGGAAACGGGGCAGAGACAATCTGAAGGTATCACAGCTAAGAATGTCCCAGAACTTTTGACTGACACCAAGCCATGGATTCAGAATTGGAGCTGAGTCGTGACCATAGAAAGGATGGAATTTGGATGCTCAGAGAAGAGGCATATGAGAAGCACCCAGCTGTGCCCATCCTCCTGGTCAAGGTCAATGGGAACACATGCCCTGTTCCTGGACGAAGCAACAAGAACAGCAGGGTGGTTCTGTTGTGTCATTTGGGGGCAATATCCTTCTGAGAAAGGGAGAGAAGAGAGAGTATGTACCCATTGTACGGATAAGAGATTTGAAGCACAGAGAACAGTTCTAAAAGAAGTTAAGTGGCAGGGCAGGGATCGGAGTTCTTACTGTTGCTCCGGGGGGGGGGGGGTGCAGGTATGTCGGGGTAACCGATACGGGTACTTTGGTTCGCTGGGTGTTTGGCACATCAGCCTCAGCAATGGTGGAACCAAGGGCATCATTGTCAGCCCTGATGAGACTTTCAAAAGTAAAAGCAAACCACAAAAGGGCAGCGTTGTGCAACAGCCTCTCCTGGGCCCAGGCCTGAATGCCTTCCCGTCGAGCAAGATCCTAATTACCCATGACCGTCTTTCCCTGATGACTTAGACCCGGCTGACGTAGCGTCAGGACGTCTGTATGAGTGACGCGCGCATGAGCAGATGGGGGCATAACAGCTGTCACTGGGAACTGCAAATGGGTCTGACACATGGTGTTCTGTGTGTGATGAGGAACAGCAGACAGAAGCTTCTTGGTGCCAAATCGGGTGTGTGTGTGTGTGTGTGTCCGGTTCCCACCCCCTCCATCTCTGCCTTCTTCCCGGTCATTCCAAGATGAGTTCGTGTGGCGAGCAGGAGGCAGTGCTGGAAGTGGGTATGTTCTCCAGCTCATCTGAGCTCCGATTCCAGGCCTGTGACCGACACCAGTTAATTGAAGTCTCTATGCCTCCGTGTTCTCGCCCAGACCGTGGGCTCTGGGCTACTTCTTGGACCGCAGGGAGACGGCCTCTGTTTGGGTGCATTTATCAATAAACAGTGAATCTTATCATCAGACTTATTTCTGGTATTCCCGTATTATGATGAATTAAACAGCCAGAGGATTCTATTTGCTTGTAATTAGACATGGTTGCTTTCGGCTTAAGGCTTTGAAAAAGGACTTTGGAAATTATAGAATTTCAAATTAAAGTAGCAAGAATGTCAAGAAAGAGTAAAAATGCCTAACGGGAAAAAGAAGGTGGGTTAGAGTTTCACTTTAGATTCCTAGTTGACAGGGATCCTCGGCTGGAGCAGGCTCACCTTTTTCTGGGTCTCAAGGATACTCCCCCTGTGTGGCCACATCTGGGATTTTCTCGCTGCACTATGCTAAATTTGACTCAAGAGGTTGAGAGCAGAGATGATGGGACCCTGACACAAAGAGGTGACGCATGTTTGTGTTCATAATAGAGAATCGACAGTGTGGTCAGCCAGGTGGCTGGACCCACAGTGTGTCTGAATCTAAGGGCTGGGACCCCAGTGCCACGGCCGTGACTGCTGACAATTCAAAAATGGGTCATAGAGCAAATAATGATGGGAAATTCCAGTCCACACGTTTGAAGAGCAGGCACAGTGGGTGGTCCAAAGGGATCCAGCAAGAACATGACAGTAGGAAAACACGGGAAGGAAAAATTAGATTCAATAAAAGGGGAAATTTTCCAAATGGTGAATTCGTTCTATTTGGCTGCAGTATCCCCCCCCCCCCCCGGGAACATGGCGGAACTTGAGTCATTTAAGCTTTGGCTGGGAAAAGTCGTGGAGGTTGTACAAGAGACAAAGCTGGAGTTTGGATTAGTCTGGTGGTGGGAGCGGGAGACCCAATAGGCGATTTCCATCCGCATCGCTCTGATTCGCCGGACGTGCCCCCTGCTGTCCGAGCCCGCCAAGGAGCCGTGCCCAGACACAGTGAACGGCCGTGTGTGCAAAGGAAGGTGTCGTCCAAGTCATCGTTGCTTCGTTTCCTTGGACTGACTGACTCGGATGTTTGGAAACTGAGCATGTTCCCTCTCATAATAAATTTCACATTGCTCACAGAAAGTTTGTTTTATGGAAAAAAAAATAGAAGCAGGGGAAGGATATTCCATCTGAGTTTGCAGGAAATAATCTTTTTAATTAGAAGGCTGCCACACATTTCAGATTTTCCAATAGTGCTTAAGTTCTCTGCCGTCATATGTATGTGTGTTTTTTTTTTTAATAAAAGCACACTACTATTAATTATTTGTTTTTCCTAGAAAGTACTGGTTAAGGTGTGATTTCTGTGAAGTCAGACCGTTTTGCGTCGTCTAGGTGATCGATACTTGGTATCGATGTGCCCAAATGGTATGTTCTGTGGGGGGTTGGGTCATAAAGTTATTTGACGCCAGGAACCACCACTGTAACCTTGGTATACACCGAGATTTTACACTGAGTGTCATGGTGCCTAGCACAATGCTGGGTAAACAGAGTCCTCAATATTTGCATGTTGACTGATTTGATAAACTGCCTAAAGTAGGAACTCCTCCAGGGTATCTGCAGGGAGCACACCAATGGGTAATTAAGCCCAAGGAACTTTTTTAAAACCACTTTGCTTTTCATTTCAGAAACACACAAGAATCCAAGGTGGGGGGAAAAAAACAAACTAGATTTCACATTAAGAGACCTGGATGTGAATGGCAGCCTTCCTCTGACTCATCAAAGGACTTAAGCACTATCCCACCCACCTGCCCACCTCAGTTCCTGGGTCTTTGAGATCGGGGACTACCTCCAACACCTTCTGCACTTTCTTTCTTTTTTTTTTTTAATATTTTATTTATTTATTTGACAGAGAGAGAGACAGACAGCGAGAGAGGGAATACAAGCAGGGGGAGTGGGAGAGGAAGAAGCAGGCTTCCAGCGGAGCCGCCCGATGTGGGGCTCGATCCCAGGACCCCGGGATCACGCCCTGAGCCGAAGGCAGACGCTCAGCAACTGAGCCACCCAGGCACCCCCTTCTGCACTTTCACTAACCATGCAAAGCCTTGCCTTGCCCAGCAACAGCCAGAGCCACGCTGTCCCATTGTGAGCCTGCCCACAGTTCTCCACGAGTCAATGATGGGTACCATCTCTTATTTTGAGGAAAGACGAAATGAAAATATCCTCATAAAGTAGTAGACTGATTATCCAGGGAGTTCTGCCAATGCAGCAGAGCAAAGAGAAAACAAGAATAAGGACACCTGTGCTCTAGTTCTGCTTCTGCTTCTGATCTAACTTGTTACTTGACCTTCGACAAGTCATTCTATGTAGATCTAGACCAAGTGTTACACAAACGTAAGGGGCGTTATGAACTAGTACTGGCAGTGATTCAGTAAGGCTGCATTTGTCTGTCTGCTTGTTTATTTAGCTACTGTCAATATCTTGTTCCCCAAAGGACTTACAACAGCTTAAAAATGAGGTAGCACCCTGAAGAAAACCCCCAGATCAGACCCCCTAATCTGGCTCTCCCTCAGTATTTGAACACTGGTCCTTAAGAAGACAATGGGCTGCTGGATCTCTTCTTCCAATCCTGGCTCCGCTAACCCATTAGCCATGTAACTTGGGGTGGTTTTAAAATAATGTGCCCAAATTTTTTACACTCGTCCCATAAAGAGATGATGCCTTGTTCCCCTCCCTCTGAATATAGCCGGTTCAACACCCCACTTCTAACTCATGGAAGCACAAAGCATGGCGGAGGTCATGTGGCATGACTTCTGAGGCTAATCCTGGTGCTCTCCCTTAGGACACGCACTTTGGGAGCCCTGAGCTACCCCCGAAGCCACCTTGCCAAAGACACCACATAGAGACAGAGAGAGAGAGAGTGATGCTGGGGGGCCCCCATCATTCCAGTGTCCCAGCCCAGTACCAGACAGGTTAGTGAAGGAGCCTTCAAGGGGACCCTGTGCACAGACACCCCGTGACTGCCACCTCACAAGGGGCCGGAGCTACAACGGCCCAGCGGAGCCATTCCCAGATTCCTGACGCAGAAACTGGGAGGGGTGATAAATGACCGGTGTCATTTTAAGCCTCTAAGATTTGGGCAAAATGTTAAGAGCAATAGATACCTAACACAGGGACTTTCCATTTCTCTCCTCTCCGAGGAACCCCTGAAGACTTGGCATCAGTCAGCGGGCAGCCCCAAGTGCATTTTGGGAAGTGTTGCCATTACCAGGACCCACGTGCTACGGTTTTCCTGAAAACAGGCTTCGGAATCTAAGGAGCAAAGAGGTTCCTGACTTTGTCCCTGATCCTGGGCAAATCACTTCAGTTCCTTGGGACCTGGTTTTACCTGCTATCAATAGAAGAGCCTTTGTCCTCTCTGTGGACTTCCCAGGAGCATAAATTATACAGCCTGGAGGTTGGTGAAGTCTTTTGAACTCCTCAGAAGGCCTGTTTAAATTCACTACGTCACGATGCATCTTCCACATAAATAGCCCACGTGGCCGGAGGGGACCGTGATCACCACCTTGTGTAGAAAATGGGTGGATTGGCCAAGCTGCTCCCAATCCTTTTCCAGCTGGGGATTGCTGCAAGCAAGACCAAAAGAAGAAAAGGGAGGCTCACTGCCCGCAGATGTTTCCAACCCAGTGAGGAAGCGGACCCCACCACGGCCAACGCTAGAGGATAACAGGAAAGTCAATGTTAAAGGGGGTGGTGCGTTTAAAGACAGGCACAGCCACAGAATCTAAGGGCCCAGAGAGGGTGGTAGAGAAGTCATTTCTTCAGCTGCTCTTGAAGGACGGTGCTATGGACTGAATGCCCCCCACAAAGTTGTATGTTAAAGTCTAATCCCCGTTGTGATGGTGTTAGGAGGGGGGGTCTCTGGCGGGTGATTATGTCATGAGGCTGGAACTGTCATGAATGGGATTGGTGCTCTGTTAAGAAGAGAGGTGATCTCTCTGTCCACCATGGGAGGGTATAAGAAGAATATGGCCACCCGCAAACCAGGAAGAGGGTTCTTCCCAAGACTGGACCTGCCCACACCCCACTCTTGGACTTCCCACCCTCCAGAACTGAGAAGTAGGGCCTGTTGGTTAAGCCACCCAGCCAATAGTATCCTGTTAGAGCAGCCCCAGATGACTAAGACAGATAGTGTGACAGTCGCAATTCTTTTTTTTATTTAAATTCAATTAGCCAACATATAGTGGTACAACATTAGTTTTTGAGGTCATGTTCAATGATTCATTAGTTGCGTATAACACCCAGTGCTCATCACAACACGTGCCCTCTTTAATGCTCATCACCTAGTTGCAATTCTTAGTTGCAAACAACACAACCCACTCTTGTTCATTTAAAGGGGGGGAAGGGGAGTTTAGTCAAGACTATGAGCGAGTACACATTTGTCCTGGAGAGCCCCACTCTGGAGCCATTAGCCATAAAGGGCCCAACCACACAAAGAAGTTTCTTAGAGAAGACCCCACAGCCCCCTTGGCACCTAGGACCCTCTGCACTGAAAACCAGAAACTCGATACCCTCTCCAGCCTCAGGAACCAAGTCTCTGGTAACTCCCTTATTGTTCCTCCTAGGGGGGTGCTGCCTCCCACCAAGGCTCATGCGGACAGCTCCCGTATGGAACACGGCACAGGAGGCGAGAGATGCGAGGTCCCTAGCTTCTCCCCTCAGGATGCAGAATTTCTAATGCGGGAGTTACCCTGAATGTAGGGAGGGTGTGCGGAGATGTACCCCGAGGTGACAATTGCCTCCCCCCACAAAGATGGGGAGAGTGTGAATAAGCAGAAGACGGAGGAGGGAGCAGGCCAGAAAGAATGTGCAGAAAAGCAGGCTGAGTGGCCCAGGGCACTGCTTGGGGGAGCCAGGCTGACGAGCCGCGAGCCCTGCATCTCCAGATGCCTGTCGCCTGGCTGTCTGCACCCCTTCCCCTGGCTTGCTCCAGTCCTGCTCGGTCGTTTGGAAGCCGCCGTTCTTCCCCGAGCTGGCGTTTCACAGTTGGCAAGGAGCACCTGCTTTCTCTCAACGGCCGTCCGTCTTCTTGTCTTTCCCTTTCCAACAGGGTGAATACATTTCTCTTCTGCTGCGTGTGCCAACATACCTCGAATTTGCTGGCAGCAGGGGCTTCTCCTGTGTTGGTTTTGGCCCCTTTTGTAGTTTGTCCTATTTCTCTTCCATCTGGGCTAGAAACATGCCAACCAGGATTTCTCCAGATTTTTTTAAACCTGGCCTGCGACCCAAGGGAGTATGTACCCAGATCCCCTGGGTCTCAAACCCCATCACCACCTCATGCCTGCCTCCCCCCCCCCCAAACACACACACACACCTCTCACTGGGCAGCATTGGTCCCTGACCTGTAGTCCCAACTTGTGGTGACCCCTCAAGCTTAGTGCTCAGAGGCCAGGTTATTACAAAGGGACGTTTGAGCTTCCACTGAAAAACTGGTAACATATATTCTTGGCAGCAATAAGGACAGGCTGGGAAAATTCTTTCGGTCGGATTTCTTTTAAGAAACGTTTGGGTTTAGCACATTCACAGACAGCAGAAGTCGGGGGGGCACTGTGAAATGGGAATGCCAGGCTGGGGCTGGAGATGTGTGAGGGTGGCAGGTGGAACCCACATGCATGCATCCGGAGGACATCAGTGACGAGCCCCTGGTGGGTGCTCAGTGATTATCTGCAGCATAGGTGACCGGGAAAATGTAGGAACAAGCAGTGCCCACCATTCCCCTTCACTCTCTTAGAGGGAGTCATCAGCAAGTGTGAATCCTGAGTCCCACTGACTCTACCCCCTTAGCCTTCAAGGGCCTTCGCCAGCCCCTCCACTGGCCACAGCTGGAATTCCTGACCTCAGCACCTCCCACCAGGCTCCCTCAGATCCCCCGGTCTCCAGACCCCGCCTCTCCGGTCCACTCTGCATGCCACAGCCACAGTCTAGCTTTCTAAACACAAACCTGCTAAATGTGGGATCCCAGATAGACCCTGGGACAGAGAAAGGACATGAGTAGAAAACCTGCAGAAATCCAGAGTCTGAAATCCAGTGAATGGTAATGTATCAGTGTTAATCTCGCCTGACCTGGAGATATCGAAGGAATACTCAGACCACTGGGATTAGAGATGTGAGGTCCAGTCCTCAGAGAGTGCTGGACACCACCGCAACGCAGGGACTGGCACAAAGCTCTGTTGCCATCTTGTGGTGAGCAGAGGTGGGCCTCGGAGGCCTCCCTGACTTCTCCAGGCTTTTCTCAACTTGCAAGCTCCCAGGGGAGCTTACACACTTTTCTAGAAATGCAGCCCCTCCCTCGGGCTTCAGCTGCCCAACACGACCGTCCTGTGGAGGCCGGGCCCAGGCTCCACTGGAGACCAGGTGTGTGGCTGGAGGAAGCTCCTCTCTGAGACCCAAGTCTCCCCCTATAAAACGTCAGACTGTCCTGGATCACAAGCCCCTGTGATGTCACTTAAGCAGTCACTGTTTGTGCACGGCACTGTGGGAAACCCAGAAGCTACAGGGGTGGCCTCTCCCCTCAAAGCACCACGTGAGGGTTTGAGGCTGCACCCCACGTGGGCCTGAGGCGCTCAGGGCGCTACTGCTCTTCCTTTGAGATGTTCCCACAGGCAGTGCCTCTCGGTAGGGAAGGGTCTTTCCTGTGCTTGCCCTCCATGCCCAAAGATGGAATACAATCTCTCCATGTGTGGTGGCCAGAGGGACAGAGCAGACAAGACCTGAGAGGACCTGGAAGGAGGGTGCGCATGCGTGCATGTCTGGGTGCGCATGCGTGCGTGTGTGCGTACGTGTCTGCCTGTCTACACACGCGTGTCTGCCTGTCTACACACACGTGTGATACATGTTTCAGTATCCGTCCCCATGTGAGAAGACAAGAGCTGGAGGAAGTGTGCGCATGCGTACATGTCTGTGTGAACATGTCTCTGCGTGTGTGTGCGTGCGTGCCTGCATGTCTATGTATGCATGTTTCAGGGTCTGTCCCCATGTGAGACGACAAGACCTGGAGGAAGAGGGAGGGGCGCGGGGGAGCATCCTGATTTGCTGGCATCTGGGGGAAGGGAAATGCTGGCTTCTGTTCCATGAACATCAAGGCTGGGGCCGCAGAAAGGATCAAATCCTGCTTCCCAGGGGCTGCCTGAAGACTCAAAGCCACAGCCTTCCCACCCGTGACCAGCTCTGAGTGGGACTTAAACCACCTATGACAACAGTGGCAGAGTGTCCTACTCTGGGCATGGAAGACCACCTGTGTCTTCCGGGGCCGCACAGCAGATTCTGCGCCTCACTCCCACCCTGGAATACCCCTCTTCATTCCCTGTCGCCAGTGCGGCTGTGTGGGACCCAGCCAGCAAGCTCCATCCTGGTCCCTGTCCACACGGACAGGCTCACAGCCAGGCTTTATCCTTGGGACTGGCTCTGACCAGCCATGCCTGGGTTCCCAGAAAGAGGTGGGCTCCCACTTGCGATCCAGTGCCATCATGATTTCCACCAGGGGGCCAGCCCCAATGTGGTAAGCAGGGCAGTGATTGACAACTCCGGAGAAGTTTGTTTTTTATGTTGCCAAGGGAATGTTGCCAAGACCAGCCAGGGCTGGGGTGGGATGGGGTAACAGGGAGAGAGAGTACCAGGGGGCTGGGTTGTCACCATTCCACTATGGGGGTAATCAAGCCCCAATCTGAGCCACCAAGGAGGTCTCTAAGAGCACCGGAATTAATACTGGAAACTTCCATACCCCTTGCAAAGGATGATAAGGCAGTATTATGGTGTCCATTTTACAGGAGAGAAAACTGAGTTATAAGGTCGCTGATCTGTGAAGTAGCCGTCTGTGGCTCCAGTAGGAATAGCACTCCTATGCATGTATTTTATACTTTACATTTTTAGATCGACTTTTTTTTCACACCTTTAGGACATTTAGTTACAGTAGTGTAAACGGTTACTTTATTCAGATGCCAAAACGGTAGATATTTTAAAGGCAAATTGGTGTATTTGTACAAAGACTTGTCTGGTCCTAAAATGAAAAAAGTATTCAATCTTCTTATACTTGGAAAGCTAGTACATTAATTCCATAAATTATAATTTACAGAATTGTTTTGAGCTTCAGTATTAGAATTGGTCTAAGCGAATGTAGCTTTTCCCATTAAACCCTCATTTTTGCTGCCTCTATAGGTTGCCTCACTATATTTTCTGTTTTTCAAGTTGTTGAACATAATTCTACCGTTAGATTTGACTAGTTCTTATAATAGGAGGCTAGATATTTGCTTTTTTTATTATTTATTATCAAAAGTAAGTTTCGAGTGCCTGAAAACGAGAGATCCTCCCAAAAGTGACTATGTGAAAGAATGACCCTGATTAAATAACTCCAACTTCTAAACATCCAATGGTGGGGTTCCGGTAGACTACATGATATATTTACAGAGTGTATTCACAGGACTCCAAACTCAGTAAAACATTGAATTTTTCTTTAATACTCATATTCAACTTTTTAGGAAGACCCTAATACTCTATTTCACAATTTTACTTTCTCATTATCTTTCTTGATCCCCAAAGGCTCTGTGAGGCAGAAAGGCCAGACTGACGGTCTCTCAGCCCACAGGAGAGCTCTGCCAAAACAGGGCTCCTGCATTTCTGGCTGGGAACACTGTTGGTGATTGAACTGCTTTCATTTCTAACTCATTCTCCCCCTGCCTTCCTCACAAAGTCTGCCCTCCACTCAGCAATACCTGTGTCTCAGGGGAACCCAATCCCAGCAGTTAGGGTGACTGAAATCTCCTTTTCAGAGGAAGTCAGCCTAAGGGAAAAAATTAGAAAAGGGCAGAGCAGGCAGGATTACAGGAAAACAGAGTTATCGCCCTGATCATACCCTACCTGAATCCCCTGACTCTGGGCTACTTGTTAGCTCATGTGGTAAAGTCCTTATTGTTTAAGTCAGTTGCATTGCCTTTTCTCTTCCTTATATCCAAAAGCATCCTAATGGGTGTGTCTGAACAGGCACACTTTCCCCCACTTTAGCTGTTAGACTTCTCCATGCTTTCCTCTGGTCCCTGTCAGAGCCAAGTCAGCACACATCGAAAGGGCCAGGGCAGACTAAATGCGTCTTCTGGACACCACAAATGTCTTTGTGGTATCTTAAGACTCTAAAAACTGTGCAGGGAGCTGTGGCCTAGCTCAGTCCTGCTTCCCATTAGGATAAACACATCCCTCAGTGTAGCAATTCATGCACAGCTCCAGAAATAGCCTGCCCACCAGAGAAAATGCACTTTATTTGACAGGCTTCCACAGCCATATCATTATCATATAATCTCTTTTATCCACCCCTTTCCCCCGCCTGGAACTCAAATTGCATCTTTAAAATGTCTAAACAGCAGTTTGGTGATCTTCGGTGAGGCTATACTTGATACTGAGCTGGGAAAATCAATGTCAAAAGCCCAACTGCAGAGAAGTCTCAGTGAAGGGTGGGAGGGATGGTTTATATTCAATCATTTTCCCTTGGAAAAAGATGGATTTTTTAAAATTGACAATAGACTAAACTTTCAATGTCTGAAAGTCCAGTTTTCTGCTTCTGAATCAAGGACATCAACCCCACAGACTTCCTCCGAATACCTGTGTGTGACTCTCCTCCCTTGTTACTGGGTGGTGACTCTTACTGCTGGCCTCCTTCTCACAGGGCTGGCACAACCGTGTGTGGGTGTGGATGCCCCAGGGACACCAGGAAAAATCAGGCACGGTGCCAAGAGACCCCAGCAACAAATAGTGACCCCATCTAAAAATGTCAACTGGTGGGACACCTGGGTGGCTCAGTCCATTAAGCATCTGATTCTTGGTTTAGGCTCAGGTCATGATCTCAGGGTCGTGGGATCGAGCCCCACGTCAGGCTCCATACTCAGTGTGGAGTCTGCTTGAGATTCTCTCTCCCTCTGCCCCTCCCCCCTATGCTTTCTCTCTCTTTCTCTCTCTCTCAAAATAAATAAATAAATAAATCATTTTTTTAAAAAAGCCAACTGGTAAGGGATAGCATTAGAACCATTCCCATGGCAGCTGCTCAGGGTGGTCAAAGATAGTCTCAGACTAAACCAGAGGAAGCTTTCTGGAAGAACATGAAGACATCTGGGCCAGCTGTTTTGGAGATGGCAAAACTGGGAGCAGGCAAGAGTCTGTCTCCCATGCCAGGTCCCCCTCCTCCTGCCTCAGTGCTCTGCCTGGATGGGGCTATCGCCCTTCCCTCTTCCACTTTCTGAAAACCTTCTCCAGATCCTTCCTGGACCCCAGTGACAGGCTCCAGCTCCGAGTGCTGAGGGGAAGGCCAGGGAGGCAGCCAGGGTGTAGGAGGCTGGGGCAGCTTCCTAAAAGGGAGTGCAGCCTTCCTTCCACCAAGTCCATTACAAGGGCAGCACGGAGGACTCCGTGGGAGAGGGCCGCGTGGGCCTCTCAGCACTGAGCACTTACGTCAGACCAGCCACTGCACTCACGCGATCTCACAGCCTCAAAAGAATTGCACATCATGGAGATCACCGGTCCCGGTGCATAGATGTGGAAACTGAGGCTGAGAGGTCAAGGAACGGTCCCAGGATCACACTGCTCCTGCAGTGGCCAGTGGGATTCCAGCCTCAGTGTTTTTGCCACTCGAGGAGGGGCTTGTTCCCTACCCTGCTCGGCTGTTTAGGGGAGGTGGGCTCTGACCTCCTTTACTGCCTCTTAAACTGACTTGGGGAGGCACAAAAACACCCCTTTTGTTGGAGCCCTCACTCCGCAGCCTTGGGCGGGGCTGGTAGTTGCAGGACTAAACATCAATCTTTTCTCTTCCTGCACATTGCTCCCAGTCAATGCATCGGCCACCCCAGGAGAAAGGGCAATGTGGAACTTTCAGGAAGTCCACTGAGTGGTCAGGTCACAGGGGCTTGCTTGTTGGGGCACGCCGGATTTTCACACTTCTCCCGTGTCATTGCTCCTTCAGGGGCGGCAACCAGTATTTCCTCATGCCTTCTGTCAGACCCGCCATGTTTCTCTTTGTCTCTGGAACGTTCTTCCTACCCTCTTCTTCCTTGGACCCCCACCCTCCCAAGACAGACATACGCACACCCACACATGTGCACACACGCACACATACACACGGCAACCAGTTTCTCTCAAGATCAAAATATATGAGTTTATACAATCATATTACCTTCTAGATTTCTGGAGTATTGGAAAAAAAAAAAGTTGGGGTGCCTGGGGAGCTCAGTCAGTTAAGCGTTGACTCTTGGTTTCAGCTCAGGTCACGATCCCATGGTCGTGAGATCGAGCCCCGGGCTCTGCGCTCAACAGGGAGTGTGTTTGGGATTCTCTCTCTCCCTCTCTCTCGGCCCTGCTCTCTCTCTCTCTCTCTCTCAAATAAATAAATAATCTTTAAAAAAAAAAAAAGTCATTATCCTTACACTTTTGGTTGAGGAAAATTTCCATTATCAAAATGAAGCAACAGAAAGAGAGCAGATCTGTTTCTAACGAAGAACGTTTGGGGAAAGGTAGCTTTGCCCCGGGCCGGTGTGGGTGGGGGCGGGTTCCATCTGTGCTGCGGGGGGTGGGCTGCTGTCCTGCTCGAGCGTGTGTCCTCACCAGCTCTGTGTGCCTGAGCGTGTGTGCTGAGAGCCCGAGAAGCACCAGCCCCTCCTGGGCAGCAGAAAACCTGCATTTAATTGCAAATGTTGTAAAAATAATCACAGAGAAGAGCAGGCTAGCATTGAAACGACGAGCCCTTGACTTAGTGCCGGAGCCTGGGACATCTTCCTCCCGAAATGCAGATAAAGCTGTAAACTAGAAGTCAAAATTTCTTCAAGACATGTCTTCTTTTGTTAGGATGATTTTTTTTTCCCTGAGGGTGTTCCCAGGCTTTTCCGGGAAAAGGAGATGGTGGGGGTGGACATGGGGGCTTTGTAGGGTGAAGACAGGGAGGCGGACTTAGATGTGCCTTAAAGATGTCTTTGTTTTTAATTATGCGTGTCTTGGGCTGCAGCGAAATCAGCGTCTCTCCTTCTCTCTACCTCCCAGACGGTGGCCTTTCCTCATATGAAGATTATTTATTGCTCCTCAACCACCTTTCATGCTGTTAAATGATTCTCCATGCTCCGTGAGGAAAACAGCCCTGCGGGATTTTATTTTATGTCCCTCAATGCCGACCTGTCCTCCCAGCTCCTCCCAGAGAGCATTTTGGGCTGGATGTCTGCACTGCTCTCTCCTCTCCTGGGACAGCTCCATGTCCTCAGCCTGGCCAGAGAAGGACCCCCCGAGTCCACTAGTCACAGGGCTGCCTCTGGGCCTGCACGGCTGTAGTTTCGAAAGACAGAAGAAAGCAAACTGCTTCTAGAAGCTTGCTGAGAAGGAGCTCAGTCTGAAATGTTTCTCGTCCAACTCTTCCACCCCGCCCCCAGGATATCCAGTATGTGGGCACCTCTCCTGGACTTTAAAACGCAGGTTTAGCCTAAGTGGGTTGATGCCAACCCCCCTGGCTCCCCACCTGGGTCCAAAATAAATTCACACCTCCTCATTTCTGTCCTATTAATCAGTCAGTCTGAGGGAAAACAAGCCAGCCAAGCTCAGCCAGTTGGACGAGCCACAGAATACATGTTTTCAGATATTTTTAAATTAATTTTATTTCCTGCTCATATTTTTAATTTCACTTCCGTTACCAGAATGCAACTGTGTTGTAGCCCTTGTGAGGAACACTGCAGAATCTATAGTTAGACTCTCCCTCCCCCGCCAGGCTCCCGGCTCTATCTGCAGACTCTGCCCTCCCTCCGAGGCTGTGACTCTGGGCAGGGCAGACCCCAGGCCCTTTCTTCCTTTGGGCTCTCATTTTCAGCTCCTGTCCCCTCCCTTGCGGGGCCTGACTCTCACTTCCTGGCCCAGTTTGGGCAATGCCCCGGGGGCCCTGAGACCAGGGCCCACTCCCCAGCTCTAGGGGCAAAGGGACCCAGGTGTCAGCCTTGTCCCCCCACACCCCTGGTCTCCTCCTCCCCACTCTTCCTCTCTCCAGGCCTTGCCCTCCCATCTGTCTCCTCCTTCCACTCCTGAGCCTCTTTAAAAAACAAAATGCCTCCCCGTTTAAGTGAAATCATATGGTATTTGTCTTTGTCTAACTCCTTTAATTTAGCATAACACCCTCTAGCTCCATCCATGTTATGGCAAACGGCAAGATCTCGTTCTTTTTTATGGCTGCGTAATATTCCATCGCATATGTGTATCACGTCTTCTTCATCCAATCATCACAAACAAACAAACGAACGAAAACAGACTCCTAATACATAGAGCAAACTGGTGGTTGCCAGAGGGAAGATGGGTGGGGGGATGGATGAAATAGGTGAAAGGGATTAAAATGTACAAACTTCCAGTTATAAAATAAATAAATCACAGAGATGGAAAGTGCAACACAGGGAATATAGTCGGTAATATTGTTGCAACATTGTATGGTGACAGGTGGTAACTATGTCGTGATGATCATTGAGTAATGTGTAGAATTGTCAAATAGGTATGTTGTACTCCTGAAACTAATCTAACATTTTAGGTTGTACTTGGATTGGAAAAAGAAAAGCCTAAAGAGTAGTCAAAATGTTTAAGAGAAATTTTGAAATGCTCTGTACATACATAGACCACAGCAACAGCAAACACTTGCTAGGCTTTCCAAATGCCAGCCGCCATCCTAAGCCCCTTACATGGATTCATTCATTCACTGCTCACAACAACTCTATGAGGGGGGTACCATCATCATCCCATTATGTGGGGGACTAAAGCCCAGAGAGGCTGTCTGATGTCACCCAGCCAGGATGGGGAGGGCTGGGATTTGGTCACAGGCAGTTCCTAACAATTGCTTTATTCTACCTCTTTAATATGAAATTGTCTCCAGTGGGCGAGGAGTAGATTTCATTTATAGTATTTCATTTATAGTAGTATTTCATTTATAAAAGTATAGTAGTATTTCATTTATAAAAACGTCAGGGGGCACTGGGGTGGCTCAGTCAGTTAAGCGTCCTACTTCTTGATTTTGGCTCAGGTCATGATCTCAAGGTCCTGGGATGGAGGCCAGCACCTGGCTCCAGGCTCAGCGCAGAGCCTGCTTAGATTCTCTCTCTCTCGCTCCCTCTCTCTCTCTGCCTCTCCCACCCACACATGTGCGTTCTCCTTCTCTCTCTCTCTCCCTCTCAAAAAAATAATAATAAAAAAAAATTTTAAAATCAATAAAAATAGAAAAGTCAATTATTTGACAATCTCAACCACTGGGGCCTCAATCAAGAACTGAAAACGTAAGTAAAGGAGGTCTTTGAGAGACCGGAGACTATGTTACAAAATTCAGACCCAAAGGCTCCTGAGGAAAGCCCCTCAGGCCTTCCCGTAAGATCACAAGACCAAGTAACTTCTACTGACACTTCTAACAGGCTTGGTGGGTGGTTTCCCAGCCACAGTGTAATAGGAAAAACAAATTGGAAAGAAGGGAATATCAACCCTATAGGGAGCACCCTGTGCAGCCGTGTTACAGTGGCCAGTGTAGATGAGGTTTGTGACGAATTTAAAATTAACATCGGGAAATGCTTATGTTATAATTACAGCTAAAAATAAACAAGATGCAAAATTCTGTCTACCGTATGACTTCCACATGTAAAAGAAGCAAACGAACTCAAAACGATGACAAAAAGAGATAAAGTAGGAATAGACCAAAACGCGGTTCTCTCTGATGCCAGGAGACATGTCCTTTCTTTCTACATTTGTAGGGTTTCTTGATTTTTTTCCAATTTTTCTGCAATGAGAGTGCAGTCTTTCACTAATGAAAAACTCCCAGAGAACTATAAGAGAGAGAAGCAAGGAAAGAGGAAGGGAGAGAGAAAGAAAAGGAAGGTTGCGGGGTGGGGAGGGGAGGCGCCCCCAGGCAGGTGCAAGCCCTGCGGCTGGAAATGAGGGAGAGGAAGAGAAACTCTTTCATTCACATCCAAGAACTCAGAGCCCCTGACAGTTTAGAAGCCGCTTCCTGGAAGGACAAACTGCTCCAAGAAGTGGATTGCCTGAACCATATCATCGCCTCATCCTTGGCCGCTAGAATAATAGTTACTATGAACTAAAGCCCTTACCTCTCTCCAGGCAAGCACTTTACTTACACACTCACTGGGCCTCCCATGCGCCGTGGGGGGGGAGGTATGTTTTTCTCAATGCACCTGTGAAAAGCCGCGGAAGGTCAATGGACATCTGTCAGGATGAAGGTTTGATTGTGTTCATGACACCCCACTAGAAAGGCCAAAAAGCAAGAACCCAAAAGCAGACATATTCCCACGGAGTATCTAACACGAATGAGAGTCTTTGACTATTTAAAGGTGAGTTTCAGGTGTGGCAAATGCTGACATGGACACCTGGTAGCGCCGGGTGGCGGAGACCTCAGGAGGTCCATGTTCGGTCTGCTAGGAGCTCCCCGAGCACCCCGGAGAGGTGCATTCCCGTCTGCGTGGATGGTGCCCCGACTTGCCCCCACACAGGGCTTGGTGCAGAGGAAGCACTCCACACCAGGTCTATCGCAAGGCAAGCACGGGCGAGGTGGGAGGGAGGGCCTGTGACCTGTGGGCCCCTAGGTATGGAGGGAGCCTCACCTGACGACATCCAAGGCCTCTGTGAACAAGTAAGTGGTGTCAGGAAGGCTGCTTAAGCTACTAAGTGAGCTCTCTAAGGAGCGCAGTGTTAAGCAGCGGAACCCGGGAGGGATCGTGGTGATGGGGGCAGAAGTGGGCCAGCCGCGGCGGAAGAGACACATCGCGTCTTTTCCTTTGAGACGCAGTCTCAAAAATAAAGGTGTTTTTACAGCATCATAACATTTGAGCTCTGAAAGGTACTTTAACCCTCATCTAGTTTCTAGTCCAATTTCCTTATTTTACCCATAAGGAAAGCAAGTCCCAGAGAGGGGAATGGATTGACCTGGGCTCACGTTGCAAGTCTGTGCCCAAGACCGAACCAGAAATCACTTTCGTAACTTCTTGCTATGGCAGACACATTCTGGACCTAAAGCTTCTCTTCAATCCCGCTGCCGTGCAGGGGGGAGCATGCTCTGTTCTCCTCAGCGCAGTGGGAGAACCCTCTCTGTGAAGTGGGTTCCCAGGCCACATGCCCCAGCCCTCTCTGGCTGGGATGGCTTGAGATAAGGGTCTCACAAAGGACCACACCGCAAAACCCCAACCGGAAGGAGCCCTAGCCCTGGCCTGGCCTTAACCTGCACCCAACCCAAATACCAGTCTTTTCACTGAACCACAAAGGAACTGAAGTCTTGCAGAAAAATTCCTAGTGAAGCATTATGAACCAGAACCAAACGGATACGCTTTCAAGGCAGCTGAAGCAGAACAGAACCTGGCATCCCAGAATGTTCTCTGACCTCAAGAAGTTTCAGCTCTTGGCCATTTATGTGATGTGGACAAAGAAGAGAGGGAGTACGGGTAGAAAGAAACTCTCCCCTGGTAAAGAGAAAGTAGAAGTTAGCGGTCAGTTACCCCTGGAGGTGCCCTTCCCTGTTGGAAGCCCCATTACGGCATCTGAGACGCATGTGTATGGGGCGGGACAGAAACCTGAGCCATGTCCTCCCCAGCCTCAACAACAGTGACCCCTTGAGGGCCAGAGACCCCAAGACAAAGGTGAAGCTTGAAGACAGGCAGAATGTCAACGTCTAGTGTGTTTTGTACAAGTGGTGAAGCATGCGTTGTGTTACAGAGGTGGTAGTGATCCAGGAGGACCGTGTCTGAAGGGCACAACAAGAATTCTATCTGGTTTCTTAACAGAGGGGCAGCATTTTAAGAATCTACCCACTGGCTCCATTCAGGTGAAGGCAAATGCCCATGGACTGACATCTCTGCACTTGTGTGGACTGGGGGGAGGGCCCCTTGGGCAACCAACATATAACATGAAGCCAGACGTCCATTCATCTTTCATTTCCCAACTCCCATGTCCTGCCCTCCACTGAACCACTGGATTATTCTGCACTCCCCCAGAGTGGAAACAATAGCCCTCTTCTGAACTCTCACGTAAGTACTGCTGCACTTCTCCTATAAGATTGAGTCATTTCTGCTTCCAATTATGGTTCTCCATGCCTGTGAGCAACTTGGGGCCAGGTCTCCCATCTTACTTTCCCTTATGCCCTGGCCCCTCTTGCAGCAGACAGAGTGTGGCAGCCACACGATCAGTGTCTATGAATGAACAGCGGAATTTCTGAGGTTGCTACCTCTTACAGGAGGGTTCTCAGCCTCCGTGGATGGGCTGGACAAGAGCCATATACCATCTGAAACCACAAGCAGAACTGTGCAGACAGTCCATGTACATGTGCTGTGTGGGGGAGACCGTGCCCAGCTTTTGTCAGAGTCTCAGAGGGATCCCGGTCCCAAAATAGTGAAGAACCACAACTCCAGGATTGTTGTGAAGACAAACCAGAGGAGGGGGTGTCTGCTACAGAGCTTGAGATTCCACCTGGGGGGAATATCTTATATTGAGCTCCCAGAAATCGGGGGGCCATGCTTCCACTCTCTCTCCACACAAAAGTAATAATGTTAATTTCCACCATCATTTTTTCAGGACCTATTGGGCACCAGGCTCTGCTCCAGTGTTTGCTGACTTACAAATGAAGAACCCAAGGCTCAAAGAGGAAGAGGTCACTGAGATCACAGAGCTGGTAAGTACAGGACTGGGCTCTGCACCTAGGCCTTACTCCTCTGAGGTAGCTCATAGGACACATGCAAGTAGGACTCCAAGTACCACCCCTGACATGGCAGGGACCTTCAATTATAAAATCCCGAAGTCCCAGCTGTATAAAGTGTGTGTGTGTGTGTGTGTGAACAATGGATAGATGGTTGGATGGATGGATGGATGGATGGATGGATAGACGGATGGATGAATGGATGGATCACTTTATGTAGACCAAGAGGAAGAAACCCATCACTAGCTTCTTCCAGATGTTTATCATCCAAACTCGTAAGTGTGGCACAGACTGAATCAAAATGGTAAACCCAGATTTTGAGAACAATCAATTCAAACAAGAAGAATATGTTTTCTATTATGTGCTAAATTGTGTCCCCTGCCCCAACAACAATAACAACAAAAATCATATGTGAAGTCCAAACCTTCAGTACCTCAGAATGTGACCTTATTTGGAAATAGGGTCGCCACAGATATGATAAGACAAGGTCATCCATTCCTCAGAGTAGGTTGGGCCCCTAATCTAATATGACTTCTACAAAGGGGAAATTAAGGGACAAAGACACACATACGGGGAGAACACCATGTGAGGATGAAGGCAGAGCTCTGTAAGACTGGAAACACCAAAGACAACAAAGCATCAGAAGCTAGGAGAGAGGCCTGGGACAGCTTTCCCCTCACAGCCTTCAGAAGGAACCAACACCACCGACACCTTGATTGGACTTCTGGCCTCCAGAGCTGTGAGACAATACATTTCTGTGGATGAAGGCACCCAGTCTGTGGTATTCTGTTGGCAGTCCTTAGAAACTAATAACGCCTCTTTCTGCAAAAAAAAGAAAGAAGGTGTGAAAAGATGCATGTGATCTGAACTCTAGTTCTGCCCCATGTGCCAAATTCTAACCTTTTACTCTTTACTCCCCCAACAAAATGGAGACAGACAAACAAGTCGGGCAGGAGTGGGGGAAAGCTATTAAAAATTGTTTGAATTTTGCTAGGTAGCATGGCTTGCTTTTCACCACACTTTAATTGTGCAAACTTCTGAATTCAAACCTCTGTGCTCCAGAGGCATGCACTGCTTTTTTCCTTATTCACTTTCCATGAATAACTAACCAAATCAGAAAGCCAAAGCTCTGGAAATCTGGTTGGGACTCACTTTCCTCCGGTTCCTATCCTTATGACTAAGCAGCCCTCGAGCCTCAACTGGGACTGATGACAGTCTGCACCCTGTGCAAGTCTCACTGAGGGGGAAGGAAAGAGGACTGGGCACAGCCCCGGGCCACAAGTGGTCTACAGTCTGACCAAGGAGACAAGACTGTGCACCAAGACGTGAGATACGGGTCTGAGTCATGATGACGGACAACAGTGAGGGAGAAGCCAACCAATGGCCAAAGGAAAGATAGGACCACCAGAGGAGTTGGGGAAAGGGAGGAAGTTTGTGGAAATCAACATGAGAACAGATGAATTCAAATGTGCAGTAGTTTGAAATTCAGGCTTTGCCCAAGTCAAGGGGAACTTGAAACTCAAGTTTCCAGATCACATCTAAATTTAGAGCTGGAGTTTTCAGTGGGTTTGAAACCTGGCCAAATTGCCGATCTTTCAGGTTCAATTCTCTTGATGTATCTGAAGCCACAAACATGGCATTTCTAAACTGAGGAACCAAAAGTCAAGGGAAGTCAGCTGGGTTGGGTCCCTTAATTATGGTTGGTGTCCCCGAGTCCTGAAGGAACAAGTCCTTCCCCGGTTGTAAGTGCAAGATAGGCTGTTGTGCTTCACATGAGTTCTCCACTCTGTTGTCACTGCCCTGAGCCAGGGGTTATTGAGCACTTCCTGTGTGCCTGGCACAATCAGGAGAGCTGCCTGTCGGACCTGCGCTAGTAACCTGCCCTGGCCTCCCCATGGAGGAGTTAGCCCAGGGACTCCATGATGCACGAACACAGAGTAAACGAGCCCACCCTGCACGGTGGAATGACAGAGTAGGTCACAAGATGCAGGAACAGAAGGTGCCAAGGGCAACAATTCCACACATTGTCTTCATTCCTGTCCATTTACCCCCAAAATGCTTAAAACTTTAGCAGTTGAAAGTGAAATCTGGCAATGGAGGACACACTTTTTGAAGGGTTCTCTACCTCTGACATTCTAATCCTCAGTCCTGGTGAGGCTGACGTGTCATCGAGGAACCTGCAGGCAAGCCAACTAAATTGCGGTGCTGGCGTGGGGAGGGGAAGGCCATGATTACAACCCTGACTCCAGGGAGATCATTCAGACATTTCAGAGGGTGGCTGTGCCTGTGTGTGTGCCTGTGTGTGAGGAGTGAAACCTTCCACCAGACCCTTCCTGACCCACGGAAGTGATGTCTCTGCAATATGAGATGGGGGCGGGGTCCTCCAGAAAATCCACCTAGGCGGGCCTGGGTCTCAGCTTCTCTAACACCAGCAACCCCATGGAAAGCACCGCAAGCATTCAAGGGAAGTAAAACAGAAGCTGGAAGATCTGACATAATGGAGCCAAACGGATTAAGGACCGTGACCCGTTCTTCCTGGTGTGTTGCAAGCTGCTTCCTGGGGGAGCTCCAAGCTTAGGGTGCAGTCAGGGTCACTCCTCGATTTTGTCGAGACACTCGGGGGCAGACGGAACCTGGGGATTGAAGGCATAATCAGTAACTTGAAGGTGGGATAGAAGAAAATGCCGTGTGCCCTTTATGTGGCAGGGTAATGGGTATAGTCATCTCTTCCCAGGGTGAAGATCCACTCTAGAAATTAAACCCCCAATTCACTGAGTGAGCAGAGGGTAAAGAAAAGTAAATGGATTGCCTCAACTCTCTGAGTCCTGATTTCCTCATCTGTAAAGGGGTTGGATTTGATGGCTTCTAGATTCTGTTCCATTCCCAGATTCCTAGTCTAAGAAAACTAGTGCCTTTCTCTAGAACCAGGGACCTGTTCTTGGGTACCACAGCTCCTTAGCAGCTCCTCATATTCTGTCAGGAGGGAGATCCATATAAAATACAGTAACAGACGTACAAAATGGGCCCACATTGTCAGGGTGCCGACGGGCAAGAGCTCCATGCCTGTCACCACTATCATCATCAATCACAGGCTCTTGGGCCTGACTTCTCCAAGACTGGATGACAGCTTTCCTTGCCCCCTTTAGCAAGTGTAACAATCTTACTGTTACATTGAGTAGTTGACATACAATATTGCATCAGTTTCAGGTACACGACATAGTCACTTGGTATTTACATACATTGTGGAACGGTCACCACGATAAGGCTAGTTACCATCTGTCACCATAGGAAGTTGTTGCGTGCTTGACCACATTCCCTACTTTACTTTACATCCCCATATCTTATTTATTTTACAACTGGAAGCTTGTGCCCCTTTACCTATGCTGTCCATCCCTCCACCCCCTCAGTCTCATTTGAAAATGACTCAGTTGAAATTGTTAGGAAGTCCAGCGCGATCTAAATCAAAATTTCAGTGTCTCGTTAATTCAAACTTCCATTCCTCTCCTCTGCTCTAGGGTCTCAGCAGAAACTCAGACAACAGGGGCAGCACCACCTAGCACCTCTTAGGTGTCCAGAAAGTACAGTTGGTTTAGGATTATGTTTTGTCACTTTTCACTAAGTTATGTGTATTTGAAACAACCCCAAATCTCAGTGGCTTAAAGCAACAAGGGTTACTTCTTACTCACGTGTTATGTACCTGGCTCTGCTCCACATGTCTTTATTCTGGGCCCAGACTGAAGGGGAATCCCCCATCTGGAACATGCCATTCTTGTGGCAGAAGGAAAGTCACAATGGCTTTTAAAGCTTCCAAGCAGGTATGGTACACACTACTTCCTAACCACATTCCATTGCCCAATGGAGCCAGGAAGTATATTCTTGGGGGCACTGTGAATCCCATGGCAAAAGGCAGGGACATATCGTCCTCTTACAGGCAAACAGCAGATAACAGGGAATGATAAGATCATCTGTCACAAGTCATTTTTCATAATTTCCAAAAAAATCATCATTTCATTTGACCCTATTTAATATGAGATCAATTATAGTTTATCTTATAATAATCATATTTTAGGTTGTGTCTTCCTTCAAGATTTGAAGGCTGTCCCAATCCTCAATTTACATCTTATGGTAGGCTGTTCTCGGGATAGACAATTGCATTCATTTTATTGTAGTTTCTATTTCCACCAAAAGATACATTGTCTCATCTTGTCCCCAAATTCTTGGACCTTGACTCTGACCAACATTTAGTTTAGGAAGGAAGAAGAGGTTAAAGGTCAGTGCCTTACTCACTGCCTGGCACATAGTAGGTTCTCAACTAGTTGTTGAATGAATGAGTGAGCAAATGAATGGGATATGGTGACTATTGACCTTGGAGGGCCTGATGATTTTGGCAGAAAGAAAGCGTGTTCAGTGTTTGAACAAACTTCCCGATTTGAAGGGGTTTAGGGGCTATGGCAGAGGGGCTTTTAAAGTGTCCTACGTGATTCTTTTTTTTTTTTTTTAAGATTTTATTTATTTATTTGACAGAGAGAGAAAGACAGCCAGCGAGAGAGGGAACACAAGCAGGGGGAGTGGGAGAGGAAGAAGCAGGCTTCCCATTGGAGGAAACTGATGTGGGGCTCGATCCCAGAATGCTGGGATCACGCCCTGAGCCGAAGGCAGACACTTAACGACTGAGCCACCCAGGGGCCCCGAAGTGTCCTACGTGATTCTGGCCCCCTGGTGTTCATGTCCTTGTGTGAGCCCCAGTCCTTGAGCCTGAGACAGGTGACTTGCTTCTAACCAGTAGAATATGAAAAATGTGACATGTTGTGTGAAATTACATGTATGTGACAATATGATTCTATACGATTGTAACACCTATCTTGATAGAATGTCTCACTCCATTGCTGGCTTGGAAGAAGCAAGCTGCCACGTCATGGGCTGCCATGTCATGGAAGGCCCATGTGGCAAGGAACTGACAGTAGTCCCTAGGAGTCAAGGACGGACTCCAGGAGGAAAGTGAAGCCTTCAGTCCTACAGCTGCAAGGACCTGAATTCTGCTAACAAAAATGATCCTTCCTCAGACAAACCTCTCATGAGACTGAGCCCAGCTGACACCTTCATTGTAACCTTGTGAGACCCTGAGCAGAGGACCCAGCTAAGACACACTCAGATCAGGAAAAGATTTTTCCAAGCCACTGTGTGTGGTGATTTGTTATGCAGTAATGGGAAACTATTAAACTGTTAAACTTTAACTCTATGAGATCCTCCCCATAGAGTGGTGAGGAAAATGCTGTCCACATTGCACACCAGAAAACTGGGCTCGTGAGGCAGAATGACTCTCCCAAACTTAAGACCACTGTAAGGAGTTCTCTCCCTGGGGTAGTGGGAGTCCATTTCTTTGCTAAGCATTCTGGGATTTTCTGATCAAGGACTGGTCAGCCCACAGGCAGGGAGTCTTGGCTGTGGTGTTGAGCTGACCATGCTCTAGAAGAGAAGACTCCACCTAAACTACCTCTGTCCAAACCCTGCCACTTCTCAGGCCCAGAAGAGTAAGTGGGGAACTACTAGTTAACCACCTCCCAGAGCACGGGTTAATTGCCTAGTAAGGCTTAATAGCCAGCAGCTAAGGAGCTTTGCTCTACCACGATCTTCTTAATCACCGCAGCAGTAAGCCACAAATCACTCAGGATGACCCAATCACTTCATTCAAACTCCCTTCAGTTTTCTAAAATTGTGAGATGGTGTTCCTGTCAAAAGGGCTTATGGGAGCATCTGATAAAAGGCACATGCCACAGAGCAAAGCACCCAGGATAACCAGAACAACTTTCTGAACACCGACTGGCCATGGGGGGAGAGGTGAGTTTACAGGGCCCCCTTTCAAGTAGGAGGGCCCCTTTTTAATGTAGAAGTTGTTGCTAGGAGTGATGTCTTTTACGTCTGTGATAGAGAACATTCCTAAAGATCAAAAACTACTAAAAATTCTGTAACATTTTTCAACTGATTTGCATTTGTTCCCTTTCCAACGTGACCTCCATCTGTTGGGTGCATATGTGCAAAATCAATATTTTTCTCATCTGGATCAAGACATTGGCTTGCTTACTTCGTGGACTCATTTGATGAGCTCACTGCCACTGCTTTAGAGCCTCCGTCACCTTGAAGTTTGGTTGAAACTGTGTCTACCTTAAACCTGGTCATACATCCAGCTTATTTCAGAATTTAAATTTTGGTGCCATGATGTTCAAAACCCGGGGATCACTTTACAATGGGAAGCCCAGCAGAAGCTTGGAAATGCCCAAATGGTATAGAACAAGCGAGGTATCTCCTTGCAGGTAAAAGTCATAATTTCATTTCCAAAAACTAGAAAGGAAATTGTTTTCCTATCAGGCACAAATGAAGTACTAACAATAAAAAATAACACTGAATCTGTTATTCCTGCTTGTCAGATGGGAAGCAGTAGTGCTTAAAACTTCAGATTTGGAGATAGACCATAGTTTGAATACCAGCTCTGCCACTTATGAGCTCTCTGACCTTGGCAGTTTTCTTAGATTTTCTGAGCTTCAGTCTCTCACATTGAGATGTGTTTGTTTTCTATTGCTGCTAACAAATTACTACAAACAGAGGTCTTAAACAAACCCAGTCGTTTTCTTATAGTGTCCGTAAGTCAGAGTCTAGGCAGGGTCTTCTGTTTAGGGATTCCCAAGATGTTGGCCAGTCTGCCTTCTCAACTGGAGGCTCTGGGGAAGATTCTGCTTCCAAGCTCATTCAAGTGTTGGCAGAATTCAGCTCCTAGCAGCGGTATGATTGAGATCTCCATTTTTTTGCTGGCTGTTGGACAGGACACTCTTGGCTCCTAGAGGCTGCCCTCGGCTCCTTGCCATGTGGCCCCCTCCATTGGCAGTTCACAACATGGCAGCTCACTTTGTCAAGGCCAGCAGGAGAATCTCTCTCCCTGTCTGCTAAAATGAAGTCTTATATAACCCAATCGTGTGATTAATGTTTTCATAATCTTTGCCATATTATGTAACCTAATCACAGGAGTGACATTCATCATATTCACAGGTCCTGCCCACACTCATGAGGAGGGTATTAAATAGGACATGTACACCGGGTGCAGAACTCTTAGGAGCTATCTTAGAATTTTGCCACCAAAATTTAATATGGGATTAAATAAGACACTGTCTTAGCACCTGGCTCGCAGGAACCATCAATCAGTGGTAGTCACAGTCCCCACCATCGATATGTGTGGTAGGCAGAATAACAGCTCCCTGAAGATGTCCCTGGAACCTGTGAATATGTTACGGTACCTGGCAAAAAGAATGAGGATTGCAGATGGAATCAAAGTTGTTAATCAGATGACCTTACAATAGGGAGATCATCCTGGATTAGCTCCTTATGTAATCCCAAGCGTCCTTCAAGGTGGAGGAGGAAGGCAGAAGAAGAGTCAGAACCAGAGAGACAGCAGCATGAAAAGACTTGGCCCCACGCTGCTGGCCTTTGAAGATGGAAGAAGAGGACCACAAGCCAAGGAATGTGGGCAGCGAGGAATGTGGCCAAGCCGGAAGGGGCTAGGAATAGATTTTCCCCCAGAGCCTCCAGAAGGGAACACAGCCCTGTGTCACCTTGCTTTTAGCCCAGTGAGACCCATTCCAAACTTCAGACCCCCAGAACTTAAAGATAATAAATGTGTGTTCTCTTAAATTTGTGCTTGTAGCAATTTGTTACCGCAGCCACAAAAAACTAATACAGTGTGGCGCTTGGGTGGCACAGCGGTTAAGCGTCTGCCTTCGGCTTAGGGCGTGATCCCGGCGTTATGGGATCGAGCCCCACATCAGGCTCCTCCGCTAGAAAACTGCTTCTTCCTCTCCCACTCCCCCTGCTTGTGTTCCCTCTCTCACTGGCTGTCTCTATCTCTGTCAAATAAATAAATAAAATCTTTAAAAAAAAACTAATACAGTATGTTATATAATTCGCTGGGGCTAAATAAAAAGATTAAATGGACAGCATTCAGAATGCGTATTGATTTGCGGGCCATTTATAAAAGCTAGCTGAGAAACTGTGGAATGGAGAATCCAAAATGGAGTAGAAGACAGTCTTCCTGTGTCCACCTGCTTGGCCTGGGCATTTTTGATGTGAGGTATGGGATGCAGATAAGCAGGACACTTTCAAAGGAGACTGACATGTCCCACAGAGAACAGGGCAGAAAAGGCAGTGGCTATGTGGAGACTGGATGGGGTTGGGGGAAGTATTTGATGGACTGTCTTTTGGACAAGACCTCAGAAATGTTGTGTACAGTCCCAGGGGGAGATCTACTGGGTGGAAGGTACTGGAACTCAGCACTCAGCTCAGTATGAGTGATTGCTTCCTGGAAGTTGGTGACTCTATCAGTTAAGAATAACAGAGACCAAAACAGTGGCTTAAATAAGAGAGACGTGATCTGAGAAAGGCCAGGTATTAGGCAGTTCAAGGAGTGTCAGAACTCAGTCTCTCCCAGATGGAGCTCTTGGCTATGGGAGAGCAACACCTCCATTAATAGTCCCTTCAGACCGTTATGTGGGAGAGATGTCCATTCCCAAAAAGGATCTGGGGCTATTGGAGCCAAAACTGTGAGGATCCATCCCTGAGGGGAAAATTCCTACCTACCTTCAAGAGAACCTAGTCATCATTGTGCAGAATGTACTGGTTGTCCGCCCTCGATATCAATTCTCCCCTCCTCTCCCATGGTAATAGAACTTCCAAGATTTTAGCAGGTTGTAAGGCCGCCCAGAATAGCAATGAGTTTCCCAGTGTCCTTGGAGGTGTTGCTCTCCCATAGCCAAGAGCTCCATCTGGGAGAGACTGAGTTCTGACTCTCCTCCAACTGCCTAGTACCTGACCTTTCTCAGATCACTTCTCAAACCTTTCATGGTCTGTCCAAGACTTTCCTTTTTCCTTTGATCACTTAAGGGAGTTTCTGTTGCTTGCAGCCTATGACCCCTCACAGATACACCTTTCCCTGAGCCTTCCAGCAGAAGTTTGCAACATCTTGACAGAACCAAAAGCAATAATGTTGTAGGGCTGTTCATGTTTTGGTATTGCAAAAGAGAGTCAGAAAGCAAAATACCCACTAAATTAAATGGTTTATAAAGATTTATATTATCATTGCTAAGACGTTTGGGGGTAAGCACTCCAGAGTTGGTACAGGACACACCGATCCCAGTAAGCAGAGGTTGTCAAACTTCTTCTGAAAAAGCCGGATCAGAAATAGTTTAGGCTTTGAGGGACATATAGTCTCTGTCACAACTACTCCATTCTTCCATTGTAGAATGAAAACAGCCACAGATAATGCATAGAAGAATGGACATGGTTGTGTTCCAATAAAGCTTTATTGACAAAAACAGATGGCAGTCTGCATTTAACCTACGGTTCCTACTTTGCTGACTATGCCATTAAGGACTTAATTCCTTCTCTCTCTTCTGCTCTGCTCTGTCTAGCATGTGACTTTTGTCATCATGCTTGCCTCATCATTGTCATGGGTGGCTACTCCACATCTAACATCATCTCCTTTTAAAGAATCTTTTAGATCCCACCAATGACTCTCACCTACATCTCATTGGCTCAAATCATATCACATGACCACCTCTATCAGCCAAAAGAAAAAAAATTGGAACACAATATTTTTTAGAGCTACACTTTGCCACCCTGAATAAGCCAGGGTTCATCATGGAAGGAAGGGAGGGAGGGAGAGAAGAAGGGAGGAGGGAGGAAGAGAGAGAGGTTGGGAGGAAATGAGACAGACTGGATGAAAAGCAGGCAATGAACAGTGTCTACTCCAGGCTGGGCCTACAACTTGTTCAACCTGGTGTCCCCACTCCTAGCACATTGCTGGACACACGGTGAGGAGGAGCAGGAAGATGGTGACCACTACTGAGCCACTGCTGGATTAATCCATTTCCATTCATTTGTTTGTTTAACTCTAAAAAGAACCCTGTGGCATAAGTGCCATTATTCTTCCAGATTTACAAAACTAGAGACTGAAGTTAAGCTTCTCACTCAAGGTCACAATTAGGAAGTGGCACAGCCAGGATCCAAACCTGCATCTATCTGACTTTGAGCCAGCACTCAACACCGCCAGGCCATGTTTATGGAAAGACTGACGCTGAACCAGACAACCTTGACGTAGAGGGCCCCTCCACCCTGATAGGCTGTGATAGCTACTGTTGCTGAAGCAAACTGAAATGGAGCCTCTCTGTGGTTTCCACCTCATGCCCAGGACCAGGCTCCAGTTACTGTCCTTTCCAATTTTTCTCTCCCCACTTATGCTGACCATATTTTCTGAAACAAAAATCAGGACACATTCATCTGGCACTGGCCTGACATGTGGTCTCCCAACATGGCAGGCTATTGGAAATCAAGACTTTCTTAGAAATTCTGGGACACAGAACCCCAGGGTCTCTTTGAATTGGGAGCACAGGCCTCATCCAACCAAGACACAAGGACCGGGGTCACAGCCTCTGACTCTCATGTCCACTCAGGACTGGGAAGATGGAGGGTGGCTGAGGACACTTTGGAAAGTGTGGAATCTATAGATTTTTCTGCCTCAGAGCAGAGGATTGGCGATCAGAAATCTCCTGGAAAATTTGGGTCTGTGAACCACAACTCTAGAGTACGGGACTGACCCTGCTTCACTAAGGCAACGATTCTCAGAGAATTGGAAGGTAAGAGCGTCACCATGACTACACAGGTTCTCACTGGAGAACCAGGAAGAAAACCCACAGAGAAAAGTTCAAACAGAAGCTAAGTAGGATGAACTGGCTGGTTTGGATTCACTCAGTTTGTTGACCCAGGAGTAGAAGTGAGGAAGGCACTGTAACCACCCCATTTTCTCTGCCAATGTCCCACTCCTCCCCTCAGAAACAAACCTTCTTCTGACCTGGCATGTCTCCAGAAGCCTCCATGTTGCCCCAAAGTAGCCCAGCCTCCTCCTGGAAGCTAGTTGGACACATACCTCCCTCCCAAGAAGCTCCTCACCAAACACAGGAACATCCACCCTTGCACCTACACGTATTTGATAGTCAAGGACACAGCATCACTTGAGGTCAAGATATCCCACTGAAGCCCACAGGAGGGGCTGGAAAACAAGGCTTAGACTTCCCCATTGCCATTCATGGGACTGCTGGTCTCCCCGAGCCTGCTCTCAATGCAGACCCAAAGGTAAATGGGAAGGCTTTGTAATCAGGGCAGGTGCATAATGTACAATTGGGAGGGTGGTGTGAGGACTAATGGGTCACTACAGCCCTCCAGGCTCAGACTGAGCAAAGAGACCACAGTCCAGGTCTTGTCTCCCCACTGGTCCTCCTTTTACCATGTGCCAACCATGTAGACACACGCGGACTTCCCAAAGGGCCGTGGTGCCTCAGAGCTTCTGCCCATGCTCCTCCCTTATCTGGAACATTCCCCCTGGAAAACAGGACCCTTGAGGAGGGGAGAGCCATGCTGGGTGACCCAAGGAGCACAATTTGCCATCTGTAAATGGTGATCTTCATAGAGCTTCCAGAAGGATTTGATGATGAGGTTGTGGGACATCGGTGAGGTAAGGTGGGGTGGGGTGGAGTCCGGAGCCGATGACCAAGAAGGAATTCTTGAGACGACTTTGGTGCAAAACGGTGGTTTATTAAAGCACGGGGACAGAACCCACGGGCAGAAAGAGCTGCTGCACCGGGGTCATGAGGAGTGGCCCATTATATATCCTCCAGTTGGGAGGGGGTTAGGGATAGCGTAAGTCTCTAAGGAATTTTGGAAGCAAGGTTTCCAGGACCTTGAGGCGGCTAGCTATTGTTGGGAAAAGGTCATTTATTACCATCTAATAAAACCTTAGTCATGAGACCCTTCAGAAGTATATCGGTGGGCCATACACTTGGGGGATGATTGCCAACACGTATCTTAGAGAGAAAAGAAGTTTCCAAAGGAATTTTTATATGTTGAAGTAGACTTACAGGATCCTGGGTGGGGGGTGGGGGTGGGGGGACTCAGGCTAGGATTGCCTTTTGCCCTTAACAAAGTATTAACATTGAGGCAGTTGAGTCCCTGAAGGAATGTCACTCTGCCTGTTTCCAGGACTTGTCAAAGGGCTGTAGGTAGTAAGGAAATGTAATAATTTTTCTTCGGCCTTTGTTTCCCACATCAATGAGAAGATGTAATCAGAGTGACTTGAACTACACCAGGCAGAAGGCCCTTAGCCTGGATTTATTGTCCATACCAGAGTCAGCACCTTTGACAGGAACCCAGCAAATAAGCACCATAACACCACAGGCTGTGAGAGCCACCCAACGTGGAACTGGCCCTTGAGGAGATTCTGCCCTCCCATCACCACGCAGACTCCAGATCCAAAAGAGGAGAGTCCAGAAATTCTAATCCCATCCCCCACAATAGAACCCCACACACATCAGGCCCCACCACTGAGATGCCGATGCCATACACCTGTGAGGGGCTCAGCCGTGGCTCAGAATCACAGGGTCCGACCATCTTCATGGAGGTCTTTGAGGAGCTTGTGGTAGGGGTTGATGGCCAAATCTAACTCCGTTCAGCCCACATGTATTGGAGAACTGCTGTGTTGCACAAATCTGGGCCAAGGCGGGTGAAGATGAGCAAGGCATGACCATTGCCCTGGGTGCGGGCAGGCTCCCAGCAGAGAGTGAACAACTGGAATAAGACGGCCCTTTCCGAATCCAAGACCCGCGGAGCTTCGACACACAATTCTAAGGGGAACCCTTCATACTGTAGACCTTAGGGATGTCTCCAGATGGTACTACCGACATGGGATGCGTGCACTGATGCCCTGCAGCCATGCCACCTGGAGCCAAAATAGCAAAGGGAGGTGAACTGTGGGCTCACCTTTGACCCTGCATGGGCTCCCATAAGCTGCTCCCTAATGGCACCCAGGCTTATCTCATGTCGCTCATTCCAAACACATGAGCTGCTCAATTTTTCTAACTCGATGGTGAGCTCCCCGGCAGCATTTTTATACTGAAGATAAACATATAATATATTGTCCAAACCAGCACATTCCTGAGATTAAAAGGAGGAGCTGATAAGAATTACATCAGAAAAAGCCAGGACTGCCCCCAGAAAACAGGATGTGTGGTCCCTCCATTTATATTTCTGCTGTCTCCCCCTCAGTAGCCAGCACAGCACTTGGCACATCAGAAATATGAGAACATTAACTATTCTACTGTTTGATGGATTTACTTCCCGCTTATCAGCTGAACCACGTATAGAAACAAGCTTCATCTTTAGGGTGTCCTACTTTATAGCACCTAAACTTTCTTTTGCTTTCCGCACTGAGTTCATTTTCCTGGTAGACAGAGCAAAACCAGGTTGCAAGGTCTTTCGTCAGACGCAGAGCGTAACAAAAGGGCACATGCATCTGACCCAACCTCACCCCTTCCGGGGCATTCAAGCAGCAGAGCCATGGCCTTGCCCTCCAACTTGGAAACTTCTAGAAGATTGTTTGGGCTTTCCCTGATGTTTGGGTTGAACTGGGGGAGGTGGGAGCAGCATCTTCATTTCCCTTGTAGAACATAGTAGAATAAGAGGAGAACACTGGCAGACTCACAAATGAACTGTTAATTCCATGAACTTTTGGACCGAGTACATGGCCCTGAATCCACAGTCAGTCAGCCAAGACAGTGAAGTCAGTAAAATCAGGGCTGATGGCCTCTGCTCTTCTCACTACAATTTCCCTAGATGCCAGGTCCCCAAGGTGCTCCTCCCACTAGAGACTTCCTCCCCTGGTGAGAGATATTTTCTGGTACCTGCCTCCATATCAAAGGTGCCTATCCTTTGTTACAAGCCCTTTACTATGGACACTCCCTCTCCAAAAAAACCAGAAGCCTGCTCTAGTATTGATGCCTGCGAAGGGGTAAAACAGGCTGCCCCTCTGGGGTTAGCTATTTCTAGGAGGAGCATTTCTATTTCAGGCCAAAGGGTAGTTGGGCATCTTGGAGCTCTTAAAATTACATCCTATGTAAGTGGACACTTCTCGACTTACCCACAAAAACAGGGAGGACAGAGGCCAAACCCATCAGGAGCTGAAAAGTGGTGCCCTGGGGCAATGGGTTGTGTTCTTTGGTTTTGTCTGTGACTTGGTCACAGCCTAGTCTCTTGAAAATAGACCCTCTGGCATCCCTGTGGCTCACATCTGTGTGATTGGTCCTGCCACAGAGCCCAACTGAAATGACAGACACCCGTGCAGAGCCAGAGGGCCAGCCCTAATCAGGAACCTGGGCAGTTTCTTTGGGGGTCAGGGAATGGAAGTGTATGCTGGTGGGTGGGTATCGTGTTCCCTGACAAGTCTAAAAGAGAAGGGGGAGAGGAAAAGCAATTGAAATGGCCAAGTGTGTCCCAAAGCTGGAGGGCTGGAAGGCAAGGATGAGGACTCGTCTTTTTCAATGGCTCTCTTCACAGCTGTTTTTATTTTGCCAAATGTACTGGAATTAAAATGCTGATTAGAATTAGAGTCTCAGTTTGAGGCTTCAAGCAGGACTCTCTCTCTAATTAGGGGGCTGCTTCTCATCAGCTGCTCAGCAAGGAACACATGGTTTCCACTTGCGGGGACAGTGGTGCCCCTCACCCACTACAAATGCACCCGGGGCCTCCACCTTCTGCCCAAAGGGGATGCTTCCAGGGACCAGGCAATAAGTGTCCTCCGCACCCCCCCAAGAGCCCTAAATCCCTGACATTGGAGATTGCCCTGCCGCCCCTGGCATAAGACATCCTTTGCCCCTCTTTCAGCAACATATTCCCACTTGGTGCCCATCCCTCACATGCCCAGGACCCTCCTGGACACCGCCTCCTCCCTCAGAACTTTAGGGGGAAGGAGTATTTGTTGAGCACCCAGATGTCCCAGGTACTCCACGAAGTACCTGGCGTCGCCATTCCATTTCATCTCTGTGGCCCAAATGCAACAAGAGAAGTAACTTTCTGGTCACCCAGATGGTCCTGGTCAGAGCACAAATTAGAAATCATCTCCGTAGCTCCAAAGCCCATGCTCATCTTAAGTCCCTTCTTTCCTACTCTGCCCAACTCAAAACTTAGCTGTCAGCCTTTCCAAACTTTTGAGTCTAGCTCTCAGATAACTAAAAAGCCAATAAACTAATAAGTGCTCAATTGTCCGTAGTTGCTAGTGGTTTTAAATGGTTTAAATGCCTGCCCATTTCTTTTCTATCTTTGTCCAAGACTGCTGACATTCAGTTCTGGATACCCAGATGGTATCTCCCTCCCCAGCTTCAATGTCCCCTCCCTTGTGTCTCTTTCTATCTGTTGGTGACAGATCCTCCCCTCTCCCCCTCCAACCCCCAACCCAAACACCAGGGTGGGGGCGGTGAGTAAGCTTTGGTCTGGAGGGAGATGTATGGAGACCAAGCGGGTCCTTTAGCTGTTGCTGTCATTATTCAAACACTTTCCATATGTAAACAGGAGTCTGACCTGTGGGCTACAGACCCTGGTGTCCTCAGAGTTATTGCATAGTTTGTAAACCCATATGTGTGTCAAACAGTGTTAGGATAGTGCATAAATGGGTATGAATAGAGAACATTACATACTGTTTCTCAAATGTATATAGATTAATAAAGTACAAATTCATTTTCAAGGACAAATTCAAAGCACTTCACACTTTCCAAGTATAGCAATTATCATATACATCTCCATGTAGTGTTTTGAGCTTAAAAGAGGACTTCTCACTGAAAAAGGTTGGGAATCCTAGATTAAAATGTTGTATAGCCCCCCCTCCCCATCTTAGCATCCTGCGGTTATAAACATTCAGTTCATTCCACAGGTGTGTGCTGTGTGTCCACTGTACGCCAGACACTTTTCTAGGCAGTGGGGTTGTATCCACGAACATAGCAGACAAAAAGTTCTGCCCTCCTGGAGGGTACATCCTGGTAGAAGGAGACAGAAAATAATAAAAAATATATTATATGTTAGGTCAAAAGTGCCATAAAGATAAAATACTTCAGGATAAGGGGAATTGGAAGGTTCTGGTGGTGGGACTGTAATTTTAAATATGGTTGTCAAACAGAGTAGAGAACCCAGAAATGGACCCACAATTATATGGTCAACAAAGCCGGAAAGAACATCCAGCAGAGAAAAGATAGTCTCTTCAGCAAATGTCGGCAAAACTGGAAACAAAATGTCGAAGAATGAAACTGGACCACTTTCTTACACCATACACAAAAATAAACTCAAAATGGATGAAAGACCTAAATGTGTGACAGGAATCCCTCAAAATCCTAGAGAAGAACACAGGCAGCAACCTCTTTGACCTGGGCTGTAGCATGTTCTTACTAGACACATTGCCGGAGGCAAGGGAAACAAAAGCAACAATGAACTATTGGGACTTAATCAAGATAAAAAGTTCTGCACAGCAAAGGAACAGTCAACAAAACAAAAACGCAGCCTACGGACTGGGAGGAGATATTTGCAAACCGCATATCAGATAAAGGGTTAGTATCCAAAATCTACAAAGAATTTACCAAATTCAACACCCAAAAAACAAATAATCCAGTTAAGAAATGGGCAGAAGACATGAATAGACACTTTTCCAAAAACAACATCCAGATGGCCAACAGACACATGAGAAGATGCTCAACATCACTCATCATCAGGGAAACACAAATCAAAACCACGATGAGATACCACCTCACACCTGCCAGAATGCCTAAAATTAACAACACAGGAAATGACAGATGTTCGTGAGGATGTAGAGAAAGGGGAACCCTCTTGCAGTGTTGGTGGGAATGCAAACCACTGCAGCCACTCTGGAAAACAGTATGGAAGTTCCTCAAAAAGTTAAAAATAGAACTACCCTACAACCCAGCAATTGCACTACTAGGTATTTGCCCAAAGGATGCAAAAATACAGATTTGAAGGGACACATGCACCCTGATGTTTATAGCAGCATTAGCATTATCAACAATAGCCAAACTATAGAGAGAGCCCAGATGTCCATCGACTGATTGAATGGATAAAGAAGATGTGGTGTATATAGACAATGGAATATTATTCAGGCATCAAAGAAAATGCTATTTTTCCATTTGCAATGATATGGATGGAGCTAGAGTATATTATACTAAGTAAAACAAGTCAGCCAGAGAAAGACATATACCATATGATTTCACTCATATGTGAAATTTACGAAAGAAAACAGATGAACATATGGGGAGGCAGGGGAAGACAGAGTGAATAAACAACAGAGAACAAACTGAGGGCTGATGGAGGGAGGTGGGTAGGGGATGGGCTAGATGGGTGATGGGCATTAAGAAGGGCACTTGTGATGAGCACTGGGTGTTGTATGTAAGTGATGAGTCACTGAATTCTATTCTAGGAGCCAATATTGCACTGTATGTTAACTAAGTAAAATTAAAATAATTAATAGATAGATAGATGATAGATAGATAGATAGATAGATAGATAGATAGATAGATAGATAGATAATGGTAGTCAAGATGGACCTCACTGAGGTGTGCTTTGAACATGGAAATGCTTTGTTATGGGCTTTCTAGCAACAGTTTCAAGCCAAAGACTTCCCTTTGGGTAGGCATTTCCAGATTTTAAAAGGGCAAGGGGGAGATGTTAGGGGACTTAGGAGTTCCACAAAAATTCCTCATAGGCTACCACATAGGCCCTGTTTGCTCATGGTACCTGGCCTCATGGAAACATGAAGGGACTGAATGACTTTGATCCTTCCCTTTCCTAAAAATACACAACAGAGTTCCTTCCTAAATGCCCATGCGTGGAGAGCATAGGCCCCTGTCTTGTCCTTTCAAGTCTCTTTAGGCCAAACCCCTCACCGTGGAGCCAGCCACTCACAAGCCAGCGGCCCACCCCAGGCACACACTTGTTCCAGAACTCCTTGCCCTGCCCTCCTTCACACTCAGCATCCTCCGTCATCTGTCTGTATTACATTGACCTTTGACCTGGCCTAGCACACTTCCAAGCTCATGCTCCCCTATGACAAAAACTAACGTGGGCCATGCCCTTTTTTGCTCCTGACTAGTCAAGCCCAAATGCCCTTGACTTTTAGGAGTTGCCCAAATACTCCAACTCCAAAAAGCAAAAGTGTCTGTATAGGCCCAAGACATTGAGAATCCTGAGTTTTCTGAATCTTTCTACTCTAAGAAAACCACCTTTTAGATCACCAGAAACTTTCTCTTTTGAACGTCTCTTGTCACCAAGAAACAAAGTCCTGAGATGCACCCCTGATGGGTGAAGGGGGTGCTGGCTGCTCAAGTGATGCCATCCACATGCCACCCTATGGCAGAGGCTAGTGAGACTCAGGTCAGCAACTTGCCTGATTACCTCTCAGGGATGAGTCAAACCTCAGAACTATATCCACGAACACCAAGGGCCAGCCTCATGGAGGCTTCTTGCCTATGCCCTTCTTGGTAGACAATTTGCAAAAATCCCTACTCATGGTGTTCTCCCCAGAAATGAGGTGGACTGTCTGAGCCCAGGGCACCACCCACTGGCCCAGGGTGGGACCCATGTATGGGGAGCAATTAGACTTTTTCCTTTGGGGAAGGGAGCTAGGCATGGGAAGCAGGAGCTGAAAAATGTCTTGGAATAGAAAGAAGGGTTCTCTTGGGCCTGGGAAAAGAGGAGAAATTACACTGAGAAACCAAGGTGTGGGGCTGGGGAGAAGAAGCCAAGAGAAGCAGGGAAGAGGGAGACCAGAAGCCCTCAGAGAGTTCAAGAACTCAGCATTCTTCATTTCCCCAATGGAGTCTTGGAACGAGCTGGCCTCAGGGCTGGGAGGTGCCCAAGCTCCCCCCCACCCCCAGCTTACTTGGGCTAGTTGAAGTCATGTTCTGCTCCTTAAAACCAAGATAATCTTGAGGCGCCTGGGTGGCTCAGTCAGATAAGCATCTGACTCTTGATTTTGGCTCAGGTCATGGTCTCAGGTTGGTGGGATCCAGCCCTGCGCCGAGCTCAGTGCAGAGTCTGCTTTAGATTCTCTCTCTCCCAATCTCTCTCTCTCTCTCACACTCAAATAAATAAACAAACAAATAAATAAAAACTTAAAAAAAAAAAACTAAGATAATCTTGCACTATACCACTCCCCAGGCCCTGAATGTCTGGGCACTCAGCTGCTGCCCCAGCTACTGAGCCGGCTGGAGCAGCATGCTTTGAGCCAGGCAGCTGGGGGGCCATGCAGATGCCGGAGGTCCACATCCCTATGGAGTAGTGGCAGACCTCTGCTCCGGGGCTGCACCTTCACCTCAGTTTCCTGATTTGCTCTTTGGGTCTCTCTCCTTAGCCTAGGTTCCAATCCCCTTTCTAGCACATTTCAGCCCTGGTCTCGAATTTGTCAACATTTTTTTTTATTATAATAGCAATTGTCTTCTGATCATAAACTATCAGGACGATAGTTAGCTCTAGGAGACACATGATGGGGAGCTTCTGGATTGCTGATAAACATTCTGTTTCTTGACCTGGTAGTGGCTGAAAGGGAGTTGACTTCATAGCCACTCAGTAAGCCAGACACATATGTTTTATACACTTTTATATGTATGTTATTTATTGCATATTTAAAAAGATGTTGACACTGAAGACATTGTCCCAGCCCTTGAAGAAGTTGCAGTCTCTTTAGGGCCTGCTGGAACCGGGTTCCTGTCCAGATGCCTCCAGCCCAGCCCCCTACCCCCACTCCCCACTCCTGGCAGCCCTCCTCCTCCTCCTCTTCCTGCCCCCACCTCCTCCTCCCTTCCCCCACTCCTCCTTCTCCTCCCCTCCCACCTCCTCCCCCACACTTTGCTCATGCCCACCCTCTGGTTTCTCTTCCTCCCCACCTTCCTGCAGACCTACCAGTAACCCACAGTCCTCCACGCCTGCCCTTTCTATCTTTGTCCAAGATTGCTGACTTTCAGTTCCGGATACCCAGATGGTGTCTCCCTCCCCAGCTCCAACACCCCCTCCTTGTCTCTCTTTCTATCTGTTGGTGGTAGATCCTCCCCTCTCCTCCTGAAACCCCAACCCCAACACCAGGGTGAGGGCAGGGTGAGTGAGCTTTGGCCCAGAGGGAGATGCAAGGAGACCAAGTAGGGCCCTTAGCTGTATTATGGACAGCTAATGCTTGTGGACTTGGAAATGTTTGTATCTCCCCAGAGTCTTCCATCTGGAAACAGGACTAGAACCGATGGAGAGGCAAAAAGACTCAAACAAATGAAAGTTGCACCACAGTCTTGGATAAGAAGACCCAATGTCCAAGTAAATTGTCAATCATTCTTCAGTTACTGTTTTGATTTAATGGAATTCCAATAAAAATATTAACATGTGTTTTTTAACCAGATTATGTGATTTTAAATTTCATATGGAAAAGACAACCAAACAAACAAAAAATAGCCCAGACAACTCTGAAAAAGAAGAGAAATGAGAAGGTCATATCCTACCAGTCATAATACATGTGCAATATTTTTAAAAATGGCAATATTGGCACATATGTAGATAAACCGATGGAACATAATAGAAAGACCAGAAATGGGTCCAAATAATATATGATTTTGTTATGATAAAGGTGTCATTTCAAATCAGTGGTGAAAAAAATAGATTATTGAATAAGCACTATTGGAGTATCTTGCCAACAACCTAGATAAAAATAAGCTTGGACTAAACTAGAAAATTCAAAATTGGGGCACCTGGGTGGCTCAGTCAGTTAAGGGTCTGACTTGACTTCAGCTCATGTCACGATCTCAGAGTCATGAGATCGAGACCCCCTTTGGTCTCCACACTGGGAGTGGAGCCTGCTTAAGATTCTTTCTCTCTCCCTCTCCCTCCGCCTCCCCCTCATCTCACTGCCCCTCTCCCCCGACTCCTGCTCACACACTCTCTCTCTAAAAGAAAAAAAAAGAAAAGAAAATTCAAAATTGATCAAAGACTTAGACAAGAGGTAAATAAAACTATAAAAGTACTAGAAAAAGACTTGAAAGAATTCCCTAAAGACCTACAGTAGAGAAGCGATGTCTAACTATAAAAGAATATCCTTATGACATAAGAAAAGGCTGATTTGATTACATGAAAACCAAAAACTTCTGCATGGCAAAACAAAAAACCAACAAACATCCTAAGCAAAAAAACAAAACAAACAAAAAAACTTTTAGAAGTCAAACTAGGAAGAAACATTTGCAACTTATTCTCAGTCGGGAAGAGCTGCTCTCTATAATAAATAAAGACCACCTACAAATTAATAAGAAAAAGATCAACAACATAACACAGAAATAGGCAAGGGATAGGAACAGATAATTTCTTTTTTTTTTAAGATTTTATTTATTTATTTGACAGAGAGAGACAGCCAGCGAGAGAGGGAACACAAGCAGGGGGAGTGGGAGAGGAAGAAGCAGGCTCCCAGCGGAGGAACCTGATGTGGGGCTCGATCCCAGAACGCGGGGATCACGCCCTGAGCCGAAGGCAGACGCTTAACGACTGCGCCACCCAGGCTCCCCCAGGAACAGATAATTTCTGAAAAAAGAATTACAAATATCTCATAAGCATTTGAAAATATGTACAACCTCACTCATGAAAATAGAATACAAAACTATTCTACCTTTCTCTTATCAAAATCATGAAAGTCTGAGAGTGTGAACACACATTCTGCTGGTGAAACTGTTCAGAAAATGGTGCTCTCATTCACTGCTGAGAGGAATAAAAATTGGCACGACCAACCCCCACAGAGGGCAATTTGGCATCTATCAAAATGTAAAATACACCTTATCCTTTGACCCAGCAGTTCCACTTCTAGGAACTCCTGCTTCAGGTAACCTGGAATATATGCAAAACGACATATGTGAGGACGTTTGTTGCATTAGTATTTGTAATAACAATGGGGGAACTGGCCAAATCATTCATAGTACCATTACATAGCATGGAATACTACATATCTGTTGATAAGAGAGAAGATTCTTAATGCTCTTTATTATGGTATGGAAATACTTCCAAGACGTATTAAGTGAAAAAAGCAAAATGCACTATAATGTGACACCATTCATGAGAAAAGCTCGGATAAAAATAATACAACTATGGGGGAGGGCCTGGGTGGCTCAGTTGTTAAGCGTCTGCCTTCGGCTCAGGGCATGATCCCAGGGTCCTGGGATCCAGCCCCGCATCGGGCTCCGTGCTCCACTGGGAGCCTATGTCTTCCTCTCCCACTCCCCCTGCTTGTGTTTCCTCTCTCACTGGCTGTCTCTCTCCCTGTCAAATAAATAAATAAAATCTTTAAAAATAATAATAATAATACAATTATCGGGGCGCCTGGGCAGCTCAGTTGGCTGAGTGTCTGCTGTCAGCTCAGGTCATGATCCTGGGGTCCTGGGATCGAGCCCCGAGTCGGGCTCCCTGCTCAGCAGGGAGTCTGCTTCTCCCTCTGCCTGCCGCTCCCCCTGCTCGTTTGCTCACTCTCAAATAAATAAATAAATAAATAAAATCTTTAAAAAAGATACAATACAATACAATTATCTTGCAAGTTTACGAAACAAAATCTGAATGGAAATAATGAACCGGCAGCAAGGGCTACCTGTGGGATGGGCTGGGAACTGAGCACAGAGGAGACAAGGGTGGGAGTGCATCTTTTTCCCCTAGACCTTGAAACGTTTCCAAGTGTCTGAACCCTGTCTATGTTATCTATTCAAAAAATAAATTTAAAACAATCCAGAAAGAGAAAAACAGAACCGGCACCTCAGTGGCTTAGTTACAAAGGATGTGGCTAGCAAACGGGCGCACCCCAAAGAGGGGCCCAAAAGCACGTTGAGCAACGACAGCCTAGTCAGGACGAGGGGCGGCTTTGGGGCAGAGCGCTCATTGGGTATCTCCATTCCGCTCGTTTCGCTCTGCACCAAGTCTCCATGGCCTTATGGCCGTTCGCGCTCCCATCCAGAGCACACCTGCCTCCAGGCACAGGCGTCCCCAGACACACATTTCCATGCTTCTGCCTCCCGGTGCTGGGAGCCTCACCCAGGGCACCCCCTTGCCTACAACTACACCAGCCATGAGGCTAAGAGGCCGCAGAGGGGAAACGGAACCAGGATTCTCCTGGAAGCTTTCCCTCTTTCTTTCCTTCTCCCATCTTCTGGGCCTGGCCTCCTACCTGGCTCTGTAAACCAAGGAGGGGGTGGCCTCTTCATTTCACTCTTACTGCCCCTGCTGTATGTCGCTTAACTACCAGCAGTCCCATCGGCTTCTTTTCTAGCTGCGTCACCTTGGGCAAGTCCCTGCTCCAGTTGGCTCATAAGAAGAGACCCTGTTTCCTAGGAAAAGCATGTGATATATAACTGAAGGGACTTTGTTGATGTCAGGGGTTGTATTCATCAAAGTAATTAATGCGAGCAGTCCCCCAGTAAACCCCCAAAGCTCAGTGGCTTAGCACACTAAAAGCTTATTTCGCACTCTGGAAGATTCCCCGGGCAGGTTGGGCAGCCTTTCTCCACCCAGCAGTCGAGGCTTCTGGACCACATGGTCTCTGGGGTTGCTGTAACAGGGGAGGCGGGATGGGGGTGAGGGTGTGGAAGAGGTACACCAGCTTTAACCCCCTCAGCCCAGAGTGACCCCCGTCATTCTGCGCATCGTCCCCTGGCCAGAACGAGCCCCGTGACTCTACCTCAGTGCGCGAGAGGTTGGAAGGAGGGCACAGGAGCCCCTGGAATATTTGGGGAGCTTGTGTCTGCCCTACATGTTCACCACCACTTCATCGCACCCCCCCACCAGGCCTTGCGCTTTGCCACTTTTTCCGTCCTGAGCCCTAGGCAGCAGTCATGAGAAAAGGCAATGCTAATAATGGAGAAATCCAAAGAAATCTGCTCTTTGCCCTGTTCCTAACCCTTCGGACGTGATCTCCTCGCCCGCAGCCGGGGCGGCCTTGCTGAGGTAAGGGCAGAAGGGGCAGCAGCAGGGACTCACACCTTAATGTGGGGCCTGGACGAGCCCCTTAAATTGCCCCAGTTGGGCTAAGGCCCCGCCAGGGAGGAACGCTGTGTGGGGGCGTGTGGCACCAAGAACCGGCTCAGAGGGGACAACAGGGTGGGGACCAGAGTGAGAAGCAGCAGCTGGGTCTCTCTGACCCTTGACCTCTGATTACTTCCAGGGTGACTGCCCCACGGGTCCAGCTCTTGGCGGTGCCTCGGCGCTTGGCTTTTGTGTAGGACCCTGTGCTCCACACGAGGCCGTCACACATCTCGTCTCATTCTCTCTTCCCACAAAATTCCAAGGGACTCTCAGGAGGGACAGCCTCCTGCAGCCTTTGGTGCAGACCCGGGCACAAGAGCCAGGAGAGGTTTGGGAGGGGGAGGTCCTTCACTAGGAGGTGCCTGCCTTGCTCTGTGAAGGTCGCTTTTCCATCTTGAGGCCACCATGGCAGGGAGGGTGAAAAACAGGAAAACAGCAAGTCAGAGATGCAGGGGAGAAAACCAAGGCAAATTGTGCCCTCCCGGCTCCAGTCCTCAGAATAGCACTGGGGAGGAAGAAAAAATGGGTGGAGAAGGGCATCCTTCTGACCTCCCTGGGGCTCCCTGCAGCTGCTAGCTGCCCCCAGAATGGCCAGCTGTGAGGGATTACTTCCTCTCCCGTGGGCACGTCTTCCCCATGCTTCCTGGGGCAGGGGGTGCCTTCTGTTAGCCACGGGGGGGAGACGTGCCCTCCCTCCATGTCCCAGGTGACCCTCTCCAACCTCCTGGAGCACAGACCACCCCGGGCCTCCTCTAACAGCCAAGTGAAGTGGTTCCAGACTCATCCCACACAAATGTGGGGAAGCAGCTTTGACCCCAAGATCCAGAGACTCCTGGGACGTGTCCATCCTCCAGGTTGCTGCTCCTGTGGCTGCTGTCCTCTTTCCCCACTCCTACGTGACCCCATGGCCCCTCCTCCCTTCCCCAAACTTCCATGAGTCCACACCTGCTCTGTGTGCAGATGAAGGAAAGACGACCTAACCCAGGAACCCACACAACACCTCACTGCTCCAGAGGACCTTGGCGCCCAGCCAGCTACCACACGCGCACACGCGCGCGCACACACACACACACATACACAGTCCTGTGGGCTGTCCTCCTTCTGTCTGGCTGCATCTGTTCTCCCATTTGTCAGAGCCCTGTCTCACTGGCCACATCTTATCTTCTCTCCTTTCAAACATCGCTTATCCACCTTCCCCCTTCCTGCCACGGAGAAGGAGAGGGAGAGGGAGAAGGAGGAGAAAGAGAAGAAGAAGAAGAAGAAGAAGAAGAAGAAGAAGGAGGAGAAGGAGAAGAAGGAGGAGGAGGAAGAGGAGGAGGAGGAGGAGGAGGAGGGGGAGGAGGAAGGGGAGGGGGAGGGAGGAAGGGGAAGAAGAAGATGACAAAGAAAGGGACAAGTGACATCCACTGTAGTGACATCACTCTATCTCTGTTGCCACAAGAGTGTTCAAGGATGAAATTGCTTCTTACAAAGGCTTCAAGACTCCAGGATCCCCAGGTCCCCGAGAGGGCAGGAACTGGCGTGCAGAGCTGGAGGGAGGTCACAGGGTGGAGTTGTGAGGCTCACATGTGGCTTTGATTTCCAGCAGTTTGCAGCACAGAAGAGGATCCTTGCAAAGCAGTGGCCTCTCCAAAGCCTTACGGGGCAGGATGCTGAGACGAGATGGGATTCAGCATTCTTGAAGTTCTGAAGCCTGACACTTTTTATGTTTTAAATCCTCTCCCTTATTTCCTGTTACCCTATTCTTCCTGGCTGTAATCTTACCTATTAACTCAGGAGCAACGTGATTTAAAGGGGACACAGGGTTTCAAATAGGTTCAAGATGCTCAGAGTTTTAAATAAACCACTCAATTCCCTCTTTTACATTATTTTTTATTTTGCAGTCCAGAAAAAAATCTGGGGTGTTGTTTTTTTTTTTCCTTTCAGCACTTTCTCATTGAAGTCAGGTTGGTAGAGGTTTTTTTAAAATAATCTTTCAAAAGACAGACAGAATAATATAGTTCAACTTTATTTTCCCAAAACTAATATAGATTCGTTTCTATTTCCTGTGTCTAATGGTCATAACCATCATTTAATATTGCTTTGCAGACAATAATTATGCCCAACATTCAGAAAGCACTTTCACACTCACCATCTCAACTTTTTTTACCACATCATTCCCATTTTATAGGTAAAGGAACTAAGGCTCAGAGCCCAAGGCCACACAGCCAGTGGAGGCAGATTTCAAATTCTAGAAGCAGCATTCATTCCCAAATATTTTCAAGGTCTGCCCTTGAAATTGTATTTCTAGACTGTGGGTGGCAGATAAGCAGGGATGGCGTGAAAAGACTAGATAGAGAAGAAAGACAAGAAGTGAGTTCCAGTGATGCGGGTGAGTCTCCTGGGCTGAAGGAAGTAAACGGCACTACAACCCTGAAAAGTCTTATAGAAGAAGAATGGGTGTGTCCTGGTCCAGGGCACTCATCAGGCTCCAAAGAGGTCACATGTAATTCTCAGGGTAGGGTGCAGTTCAGGAGCATGAAATAATGGGGCTGTTTGATGAAATATTTCTTGAGCTCTTACTATATCAAGCTGAGCCAAGTCCCATGGGACTACAAGTAACACATGAAACAGGTGCACTGTCCTCAGAGGCTTCCAGTCTACTTAGGGACACAGAACTAAAACAAGGAACGGCAGAAGAAATAACGTCTGCATTCAATGTCATAGTGTGAACTAGAAGTTGTAGAAGAGTGTAGAGCAGAGGAAGACCAAGGGTGACCAGAGGCATTTAGAGAAGGAGGACAGAATAAGGAAGGCTAACGTTTCTAATCAGAGTTCCAGAAGGAAAGAGGAAAGGAGATAGAGAAGAGGCAATTCTCAAAGACAAAGTGGCTTCTCTTTCTTTAGAACTGGTGAAAGATCAGTACAGGTACAAGAAGCAGAAAATATATCAAAAGTCTGTAAACGCACCCACACACATACACCTGACTATGAAAGGAAACTAAAGGACACCAACAATAAAGGGAAGATAATAAAGCAGCCTGAGAAAAGCCCAATCATCCAAAAAAGTGCATAAAATTTAAAAAACATAATTCTCAAGGGCAAATGTGGAAATCGTCTTTAAAATACTCGGAGCAAACCTTTACCTACCTACATTTGTGTACCTGAAAAAAAGTATCTTTTAAAACTTGGATGAGATAAAGACATTTTCTAAAATAAAAGTAGTATCATTTGCAAATATCTTCTCCCATTCCGTGGGCTGCCTCTTAGTTTTTTTGACTGTTTCCTTGGGTGTGCAGAAGCTTTTTATCTTGATCAAATCCCACAAGTTCATTTTTTCTTTTGTTTCTTTTGCCTTTGGAGATGTGTCATGAAAAAGGTTGCTGTGGCCGACTAACATAACATAATAAAAAATTATTATAAAAAAATAAAATAAAAATAAAGAGCATCCAAACAAGCTAGTAGTAAAAATAATAATAATAATAACTTCAAAGAATATACTTGAAGGAGAAAAATGATCCCAGATAGAAGGTCTAAGATGCAAGAAGGATTGATGAATAAAGAGATTAGTAAGTACTTATATAAATCTAACCAAACATTTTATATACAGAAATCATGATAATATCTATTTTGGGGTTTAGAAAAAGAACTAAAAGCCAAACATAAAAGCATATAAGTCTGGAAGGTGTGCACAAAAAGTTAACGTCTTGCAAGTTTCTTGTATTATCTGGAAAGAGGGTTAAAATATTAACTTAGAATTTGTTTAATATGCATCATGAAATTTCAGTGAAAGACTAGAAGGCATGTATCACATACAAATTAGCGAAAAGAAGGGGAGAATGGCAAGAAAACGAACTTAATCCAAAAAGGAGTCAGAAAAGAGAAAAAAAGAAAAAGCAAGACAAATAATGTACAAAGTAAAATGACAGAAATAAGCCCAAATATGTCTGTAATCACAGTAAGTGTAAAAAAACTAAACTCATCACTTAAAAAACAGGGATATCAGACAAGAATTTTTAAAATATCAACAATGGGCTGCTTATAAAAGCTACATCTAAAACATGAGGGCACAGAAAGTTTGAAAGTAAAAAAAAAAATACATCAGTCAACTACTCAGCAGAAGAAGTCTGGAAGTGCAAACAGTATCAGACAAAATAGATGCAAGGAGCTGAGGAGTCCAGGAAAGCTCCATAGTAGTTGTGTTAGTATACGTTTATCTGCTTAGTATTCAGATGAACAGAGGGGAGGCCAGCCTGGATGGGAAGAACGCAACAGGTCTGTGTAATGGGAAGACATCTGGACAGGGGGATGGCACATTAGAGGTCCTCCAGCTATATAGGACCATGCCAGGTAGCTCTCTCCTCCCAAAACAGCACCACAGATTCATGTACCACGTGCCACAAAACACACGGAGCTGAGCTTCCTCACATGAGGCCATCTCCCCCTGTCTGGTGGGGAAATGAAAGCCTGGCTCTGTGTATATCTGGTCCTGGGGCAACAAGCTCCTTCTGATTCGTGGCAGTGCTGTGACTAGCACCCAGATGGCCTTGACTGAGATGCGAGGACCCCTCTCTACTGGATTTTTCTAAAGGAAGTTCTCTTCAGTGGGGATTTGGGGTTCAGGTGGACCCTGTAGTATATTCAGCTAGTAAGTTGTGAAATGCAGCATCCCCCAAGGCAACCGAGGGTAGGCTGTCAATGGAGAGCCATGCCCGAGCAGTCTGAGATTGTCAAGGCATCTTTACTGCTGGTCTTAGTCATGTCTACACCAGCTTGTGCCTATGCATCTAGTTCTGCAACAACCCACTCCAAATTCTCTCCTCCCCCACCCATTCCAACGCTTCAATATAGCAAAACCACAGGTAGCCAGAACCTGAGATCATACAATGTCTACACTCTCAGAAATCATCCGCACTTTAAAAGCTCAGCTTCCAGAATAAACCCTGGGATCAGCTCACATTCAGCCCAAATTCAACAATTCCTTTAAGGGATTATTTATGTTCATAATTCTATCTCGGAGTAACTCTTATAAACAAAGAATTGATTGTGCTCCCTATCAGAGGCCACACGTTCTGCAAGGCGAACAAGGCAAAGGCATGAGCAGAGCCTCCCCCACCTTCAAAACTCTGGCCTCTGTAAACCCAGTCCCAGGTCTCCCAGAATGGGGATAGGGACCACCCAGCCATCATACCCAGCACCCTCTGCATCATTCACAAAGGGTGGTGTGCATGGGCCACACCGTGTAGATGTCCTTTACATTTTTGTCTTCTCTCGAGGGGATATGTTGTGTTTGGAGGAAAGTCCAAGCGCAGAATCTATTGAACCAGACTTTTTTTGGCTATTTGAGAACAGTGAAAAACTTCTCTATACTGTGGAAAAAATAAACCCAAATTTGCTTCCCCTTTGGAGCTGTTCCCCACAGCGCACTGTCTTGAACGTGTGAGGATGACTGACTGACATGACATCAGGCCACAGCCAGATTTCAGCGAATCGGGATTCAGCAAGTCCTGCCCTTGGCTCCTCACACAAGCCCCCTGTTAATCAGCCATGGAAACGGATCCAGAACAAAGCTAGAGCGGCAGCAGGAGCAGCACTTCAGAAGCAGCGCTGAGCCACCAAAAGAGCGAGAACTCCTCGTGGCTAGTGACTCATAAGAAAATAAAGTTCTACCTTTTACCAAAAAAGTCAAGAAGTTGTAGAGAAGATGACAAAAGCAAAGTTGGATCAGATTATAAAGAAAATAGACAAAAGATGAATTTCAGAGCGAGCCAATGGCTTTATGCCTGACTTCTGACTGGCTGCTTCCGGAACTGCCTCCCTTCACAGGGCCAAGGGCCGATATCTTCTAGTGGGATTTTCATCCCTAAAATTTCAAACAAAGATGTTTCCTTGTAAGTCAGTCAGCTATTCAGAAGATCCAATCAAACAAAGCCCTTTCCTCAAACCTGAAAGGTACTCAGGGATTAGGTCTACAGTAATGCCGCAAAATCACTTCAGGGCCCTGAAGCTATGTTCTCATTAGCAAGCTTTAAATAACAATAATAACAACAACAAGACTTGTGGGCCAAAGTCTGATGCTCACAGTCTAGGCAACAATGCTATTATTTCCTTAAAGAGACTGTCATCAAACCAGAACAGATGAGTTAATGAGTTAGAGCTTCAAGGACCAGGAAGTGGATTTGGGTTTTGGTGTTGCTGGCAGGAGAAAACGCAGCCTTGCACCCCCACTGCTCTGCCCCCCCCCCAAGACTACCACTCCAATTTCTCATCCCACCATAAAAATGACCAGTCCTGTGTCTCATTCCCTCACAATCCTACTCTCACAGGTGATAAGTATGAATGGGCTTGTATCCATCGGACCGCTGGGCGTTAACGTGTTCTGCTTCCTAGGAAACGTGTATAAGGGAATCTCTCTTCAAGCAAATTCTGTTCGTTCCACTTTAGACCTGTTTTCCTTCCATAGTACCACAGAGAGGGATGAGAAGAGCAAACATGGAGAGAGTGAGTGGAGGTCACACAAATCACGGTGTTGGATGGCCCTTGGTGGCCTTTCATGGTCACGTCTGTGCACCCCATCAGCTTCTTCAGAGGACCCGCATCTCCTTTCTCTCCCTTCACATCTGTGTGACTCCATGACCCTGGCCATGGCTGTTTGTCAAACTCAGCCGGTCACAGTCAGCTGGATTCTATGATTGGTCCGAAGGGTGGAGCACATGACCAAAGACCTTCCCTGAGATTTTATAAGCTAGGGCTTAAGAGAGAAGCCCATTCCTTTTCAGTGATAAATCTGGGATATGTGAGTCAAGAGCAGCTAGCAGCCACGGCCCCACTGTGTGGAGAAATCCCACCTGAGGTAGGAGAAAGTAGAGAAAATCCACAGAGAGACTGAGAGTGACTCCAAGTCCCAACCCACCCCGCATTTCCAGAGTACATGAACAATTAAAGTCCCTTTTTGCCAAGGTTGGTTTTAGTTGAGTTTCTGTCACTTACAGCCTGAAGTCCTGACTAAAACAGGAAGTGCACTGTCAAGGGTTCTCACCTTGTGTTAATGGTTGGGCTAAAATAAGAATCCAAAGCCCCTGATTCTACTTCCCAGGTCAAAAGGGGCTTTGGCTGGATCTCAGATGAGCCATAGCCCCACTCTGGGCTATATATGGGGTTGGACTCCATGATCTCAAAGGTTTCTCCAAAAACAAGTATGATTTTGTTTGGTTTTTAAAGCAATGAAGAAGAAGACAGAAAAACAAAGAGTGAGAAACAGAAGACCTGGGGGGAGGGAGGGAGAGAGCTGCTGCTTGGGGGAAAAAAAGCCCAAATGGCACAATTAATCTTTGTTCCCTACTAGAGGCTAGAAAAATAAGAAGGTTATTAGGAGTTCTGAGACAGACTGACATCAATCAGTTGTACAGAAAAGTAAATTTTTTTGGTTAGAGAATGTGTCACCCCAAACTAAGCTTGTGGAGAATCAGATGGTCCTGCCTGAAAAGAGAAAGCGGTAGCTCAAGTTTGTGTGGCTAGAAACAGCAGGGGAGCTCTAGGCCTTTCTTGCTCTGTGAGCAGAATGTTGCCTAAATAGATGGGTCACCAGGCAAGTGCCAGAAACTCCAGTGGCTCGGGGATTTCCATTCTTACTGGTACGGGTGATGGCAGACGTGGAGTGATTCTAGGTCATCTGTGAGGGAAGCAGCTTCCAGACAGGGTTAGGTCTGCAGCATGGTCTGGGAGTGTTCCTGGAACCTTAGTCTTGAGTGTGTTTCTGCAACTCTTCCAACAAGTCTGGGAGTTAGTCACTATCTCTTAATACCATCCTTTAATGTTTCAGCTAACCAGAGTAGATTCAGTTGCTTGCAACTGAGAACCGTAGTATGGAGGTGTCCGTACAGTAGAATGGAGCTTGGTGGAGAAGGGAGGAGCAACTATGCCAGGAACTGTCAATAGTGCAAGCACAACTTTATGTATTCTTTCCTGCAAAGCCCATGAGATAAGTACTGCTGCCTTCATTGAGAGAAACCCAAGTCAGAGAAGTTAGATAGCCTGCCCCAGCTCACCCAGCAATCATCAGAGCCCAGATTCAAATTCAAGTCTGAATCTAAAGCCTACACTCTGTTTTCTGCTCCAGATATTTCTCACATATGTTCAATAATTCACTTCATTAAAAAAGCTAATTGTCATTGTGTTTAAAAATAACTGAAGAATTTAATCTGATGGATCTGAGAAATGTCATGGTTACCCCAACTCCACATGGCCTCCCTCAGTCATGTCTCTCCGTGTGCCGCTTCCCTCAGGACTGTGGAGGAACAAATCGATCTCTCAAGTCACTTAGCCCTTGCATGACCTGATCCCTGCCTACCTTTCCAGTCTTATCCTACATCACTCTCCCCACTCACTTACCTTGCTCCTTGCCGTGACTTGAATGTTGGTGTCCCCCCAAATTCGTATGTTGGAATCCTAATGCCCAATGTGATGGTATTAGGAGACAGGGCCTTTGGAAGTGCTTGGGTCATGAGGGTGAGCCCTCAGGAATGGGTTTGGTGTTTTTACAAAAGATATCCCACAGAGCTCCCTCTCTTTTCCACCATGTGAGGACACAACAAGAAGTCTGTGACCCAAAAGAGGGCCTTGTCCAATCATGCTGACACCCTGATCTTGGACTTCAGCCTCTAGAATTCTGAGAAATAAATGTTTGTTGTTTATAAGCTACCCAGACTGTGGTATTCCATTACAGCAGCCTGAATGAGTGGACCAAAGCACTCCTCATACTGGCCTTCTTTCATCTCCAGAACATTCTAAGCTCTTTCCTCTCTGTTGGTTCAGCACTGTATCTCCAGAGCTAGTGCCAAAATTGACCCTTAGTAAGTGCTCAGTACATATTGAATGAATGCATACGTGATTCTTCAAGGGGTTTACTGTGTTGAGTCTTATAATATGGCAGGAAAAGCTTGGAATAATTCAAGTTCTACTTGGGCCATTTCCCCTTGGATGGGGTGAAGCAAAGACCATCTGGGACTTTTCTAAAGGATCTCAATGGTGCGTGACCTCACGCTGGGAGCAATTCGGAGAATTTGGAATGGATAGAGACGGGATCCCAAGACATTGGAGTTCATTAGAATACACTCAACTCCACCCAACAATTATGTACATACACGTGTATATGTGCATATGTGTAAGGGTATATGTTGGTTGATTCACAAACCTCAGGAGTAGAGGACAAACCTTTACGAAAGGGAGGAGAGATGAACAGGTGAAGAACTTAACTGCTGGAAAGATGAGCAAAAGTTGCAGAGCATTTCCCATGGGGGACTCTGATGGAGACTTGTCCTCAACCAGCAAACATTTATGTCTAGTCCCAGAGACCTAGTCTGGGTCCCAGGGATCGCCTCTCTGGATCCAGCCGCATGCCTTTTCACTCCTGAACTCTCTGGCAATGGTGATGTAAAACAAGCATCATTATAATTGTATAACCTATCATGGTTCTTTCATGGTTGTTTACCTAAAAATCACGGATCTTTAGAGGTTAGCAAATGATGTATCCGCATTCTTCTCAAGTGAAAAAACAAATCAGTCTAAAGTTCACAAAATACCTTAGAGACCACTGACTGTGGTCCCTCCTTATTCTAAAGGATGGGGAAACTGTATCCCAGGGAAAGGAAAGAGCTTGCCCTGAGTCACACTTTGGACAGAAACAAGCCCTAAGCCCTGGTCTCCCAACACCCAAGATCCAACATCAGGCTAGGTCTCTTGTCACAGCACCACATGTCCTGCCACCCAGCACCACAGGCTTGATTCACATCACAACACGTGGGCTCTTGCAGTCTTCAGCCGGGGCTCCCCACCACGCCGTGGGGCTCTGGATGTGCCCCTTACCTCACACGTTGACTTCAGCAGAGCCACACGATTGGTTGCTCTGCCATGGAGCCAAGTCTCCCATTGTTAATCATCTTTTAAAAGAGTTTAACATCTGCTGCAGGGAAATTTACTGGCCTCAGGTTACCAGCTATAATTTTGGTCATTTGGGGGAAATAATGATGCTATAGTCGTCACTTTCCAAATGTTGCAGGAACCTGACCCAAATCAAGAAACCTCTCAATAAATCAGCTCAAAACGGCATCAATTTCTAGCCTCGCTATTTAGAATGTTGCAGCTCTGAATCAGTGTCTGGGCTAGAGAAAGCATCCAACTCAAAGTCTCTAGATTTTAATAACAGCTGCCATTGTTCCAAGAGGGATTCATAACTCTCAATGGACTCTGGCCAAAAATCTTGAGCCAGACTCTGTATTTATATATGTTTGGATGTACTAGGTGCTCTGCAAGTTTTGTGAGTAGTTCTTTCAGTGTGGGAGCTACCCAGTTCTCCAAGCCATGGTCCTGCTTGTGGACATCACCCTGGACCAGGCCCTCCCTGCTGACAAGCCTTCTTTGGCCCTTGATTTGTGTACAGGTGGCTGGTCATTGTCCATAATGACATAGTAATTTTTTTTCAAAGGCACAGTAATAGCATAGTAATTTTTTTTTCAAAGGTAACTCTTATGGAGTCCTTGCTCTGTGCCAGAAGCCATTCTCTTAATTCATGTAATCCTCACAATCCTATGAGACAGGTACTGCAATTATCTTCATTTTACACATGAGGAAACTGAGGCACAGAGTGGGTAAATGACTAACCTAAGATCACACATGTAATCAGAAGAGCTGGGGTTTGAACTCAGTCTGGCTCCAGAGACTGACCTCCCTCTCTTTTTTAAACAGCTTTATTGAAATATAATTCTCATACCATACAACTAACTCTCTTAAAGCGTATAATTCAGTGGGTTTTTAGTGTATTCACAGAGTTGTGCAGTTATCATCACTAATTCCAAAACATTTTAATCACCTCAAAAAGAAGCCCTATAGGGGCTCCAAGGTGGCTTAGTAGGCTGGGCATCCAATTCTTGATTTTGGCTCAGGTCATGATCTCAGAATTGTGGAATCAAGCCCTGCATTGGGCTCTGCACTGGGCATGGAGCCTGCTTAAGATTCTCTTCCATCTCCCTCTATCCCTCTCCCCACCCCACTTGCACTCTCTTGTGCTGTCTCTCTAAAATAAAAATAAAAACAAAAACCCCTATATTCATCAGCAGACATTCCCAATTCCCCCCTTCTCCCAGCCCCTGGCAATCACTAATCTACTTTCTGTCTCTATGGATTAACTTATTTGGGACATTTCATATAAGTGAAAGCATACAATATATGTGATGGGCTTTTTTCACTTAGCATGTTTTCAAGATCCATCCATGTTGTACTATGTATCAGTATCACGTATCTTTTTCTTTTCTTTTCTTTTCTTTTTAAAGATTTTCTTTATTTATTTGACAGAGAGAGAGAGACAGTCAGTGAGAGAGGGAACACAAGGAGGGGGAGTGGGAGAGGAAGACACAGGCTCCCAGCAGAGCAGGGAGCCCGAGGCAGGGTTTGATCCCAGGACCCTGGGATCACTCCCTGAGCTGAAGGCAGATGCTTAATGACTGAGCCACCCAGGCGCCCTTGCATGTCTTCTTCATAACCAAATAATATCTCATTGTAAAGATACCACTTTTTGTTTATCCATTCATCAGTTGACAAGCATTTGAATTGTTTCCACTTTTTGGCTGCTACGAATAATGTTGCTATGAACATTTGTGTGCAGGTTTTTGTGAGTATATATGTTTTCTTTTCTCTTGGGTAAACCTAGGAGTGGAATTACTGAGTCACATGCTAACTCTATGTTGAACTCTTTGAGGAACTGACAAACTATTTCCTAAAGTGGCTGCACCATTTTACATTCCCATCAAGAGTGTATGGAGAGTCCAGTTTCTCTACATGCTCACCAACACTTAATCATTTCCCAGCCACCATAGTGAATATGAAGTGGTATCTCATTGTGGTTTTTTTTTTTAAAGATTTTATTTATTTATTTGACAGAGATAGAGACAGCCAGCGAGAGAGGGAACACAAGCAGTGGGAGTGGGAGAGGAAGAAGCAGGCTCATAGCGGAGGAGCCTGCACTGTGGGGCTCGATCCCAGAACGCTGGGATCACGCCCTGAGCCGAAGGCAGACACTTAACCGCTGTGCCACCCAGGCGCCCCTCATTGTGGTTTTGATTTGCATTTCCCTAATGACTAATGACATTGAGTATCTTTGCTTGTGCCTGCTGACCATTTGTGTACATATTTTCTTTGGAGAAATGTCTATTCAAATGTTTTGCCTATTAAGAAAAACGATCGTCTTATTAGTGTTGAGTTGTAGGAATTCTTATATCTCCTGGATACAAGTCCCTTTCAGGTAAGTTAATTTCTCCCATTCTGTAGGTCATCTTTTCACTTTTTTGACGGTATTCTTTGAAGTACAAAAGTGCTTCATGAGGTCCAAGTTATCTATTATTTTCTTCTACTTCTTGTGCACTTGATGGAGTATCTAAGAAGGACTTTCCCAATTCAAGGTCATGAGGATTTGCTCCTACATTTTGTTCTAAGAGCTTTAAAGTTTTGGGTTTTATATTTAGGTCTTGATATGGTATGAGGTAGAAGTCCACCTTTATTCTTTTGCATTGGATACCCAGTTGTCCCAGCATTATTTGTTGAAAAGACTATTCCCCCTCCCATTGAATAATCTTGGTGCTCCCGAGGCTTCTCTTGACTACCACAGTCAACTGCCTGTCCTGTAAACACTGGGGAGATGAATGCCTCTGTGTGTATAAAAAGCAGCTGAAACTAACCAAAGCAGTGACCCACAATGCTAGCCTCTGGTGAACTTAAGTCATCAGATGTCTGAAAGTCTAAAGAGTAACAATGATGAAATAAGACCAAGGCCAGAATATCTATTTGATCTCCAAAGGCTGAAAAACCATTGGAAAGGATATGAAATCTTAATAAAGGTCTGAAAAACAAAAGTCTCCCCAGGAAGAAGGAAGGAAGAAAACTCCATGAGGAGAAAATGCTGCTTAAACTAGCGGACAACCTCTGGTCACCTCTTAGATGAGATCTAGTGTTCTCTGCCCAAGACACATTTGAATGAACATAGAGAGTCAGATGGAGTCAGCCAATGTTGAGATTAGAGTTTCAGATCTGTGATGATTTCTATCAATCCTTCCTCTGAAATCTTAGGGTTATTCCTTTTTTTGTCACAACTGTTAATACAATAATTTCTTCCCAATATTTGGGCCAGATTCTGCCCCATTGGCGACTCAGGGTCCCCATCTTTTTGCTGCTCTTAGAGTGGAGAGGCCATGATTTTATTGCCCTGCCCTTTCCACAAACATCTCTTCCTCAGAAAGAGCTCTGGCACTACCTAATTAGTGATTCATTATGTCTTCTCCAAAGACAGCACCCCACACATGAGGGGTACTCAGGTAACTCGGGTAGCCACAACATTCAGAAATAATTCCTTTGGGGTAGAGGTGATACCACGTTGAGTAACGCATCATACTACATGGAATTTACTTAGAAGTGATCAAGTTCCAATTATTTTGCCTTAACTTCTTCAGGGTTTGCTTTCCTCTCCTCTACTTTCATTATGAGCCACTTCCTCACTCTCCAAAGGGTTTGTATAAGCCAGGGCAAATAACACTAGTTGCTATATCAACCCCTCAAATTAAAACAGTTTAATTCAATAAAAATTCATTACTGTCTCCCACAAAGTCCAACACACATGTTCCAAGCCAGTGGGCAGACTCCCATGTGGTCTTTTGGTGCCCTAGGGTTTTTCCATCTTGTGTGTCTGCCATACTCTTAAGACTCTAAGTCCTCTGCTGGACCCTATCCATCCAGCCTGGAGATGGAAGAGAAAGGATATGGAATCACCCAGTTGTTGTTAATGGGCTAGGCCTGAGTGACATATTTAGCTATGTTCCATTGGCCAGAACTCAGTCACAGGGACACAGCTTACTCAAAAGAGGGGACAAAAGCCTCCTGTGGCCAGGAGACAAAGGAAATGTTTTTGGCGAACAACTTGGCATTCTCTTCAGCAACTATGAAGATGCAGAATTCAGCTTCCATGATGACAAAATCTTCATGATGCTTCCAAGCTGTCCTGTTGTCATCCTTCCTCCGAGCTCAGAAAGGTCTCCCTGGCCATTTATTACAGGCCAATCTAGGCAGATCTGAAAGCCGAGCAGTAAGATGAGTCTGAGCAGGATCCTTCCTTTCCATAACAGTGCAAGGTGGTCACACAAGAATTCTGCAAATATCTAAATTTGGTAAAAATCAAGAAGATGTTCTGAAAGCCTGAGCTGGGTACAGGAGACTGAGGTTAATGTGGAGGCTGAAAGGATAAGACCCAGGGAAGTCAGAAAAACACTCATGTCTCTCTAGAGGTCAGAGCACAGAGGCAAAGCAAGATGCAAGGCATTGAAGCAGAGATTGGAGATACCAGAATAACACATGGATTAATTAATCAGTCTAGGCATTGAGGATCAACAGCTACTAACATGACAGAAAAAGAGGCAAGCAGAACTTATGTGTCTCGTGATGAAACAGCACACTAAAACCTATCACCTAAGGAGAAAAATCGAACCTGAATGTCATCAAAACTCAAGTTCCAACTATTATTTTATCAAAATTGCACAGGGTGGGAGAACATGCTAAACCACACCATGAGGTGAGCAAGATCTAGTCTGTGCGAAGCCCTATAGGTCAAATGACGCTGGCTCTTCAACAAATACATGGCAAGGAACAAAAAGGGGATACGAAAGGAAAGTTTCTATCAAAAGAGACTTAAAAAGATATATCAAAGATGTGGGCACAACTAAAGTACAGTACTTAGGAATGCATACTTGTAAACTATAGAAAAACTGCCTGCCATAAAAGTCAGCCATCTTCACGTACAAGGACAGCCCTGGTGTCCCAAGTAGCTAAGGAAGCAACGTGAGCTCAGGAGAGTTGGGTTCAGTTTCCTGTCCTGTTTCTGGTTTTCAAAATGAATTTAGGCAAGTCTCTGCCTCTCTCTGGATCTCATCTCTTCAGTGGCAAAATTAAGGTCAACTATACCAATTCTGCCAGACTTCTAGGATTGTCCTGAGAACCAAATGAGCCTATGCCACCCACCTTACTCCTTGCCGCCCTGGTAAGCTGATCACCTTCTGCATTGAACCTCACCTGATCCCCACAGTCACGAACACTACACTATGATGTTCCAGCTAGTTTCTTATGACTCTTTATCAAGCTGCGGTGTTGCCAGTACCCATAAGGAATGTGGGCACAATAGATAAAGTCTGTCATAGACATTCAATAAAGTCCACTGAATGAATAATATGTAGAAAAATCTATAAGGGTTAAGGTGCACTTATGAGTGTAAATTATTATAATTATTTATTATCTTCACTGAGCTATAGGATTAGGTCACTAGGGAGAAAATGTCATATTATTAAGACTGGATGATTTGACAATCTGTTGCCTTTCAGGTAGAGGGGACATTTTGATGAAAGAAGGGGAAACAAAGCCCATAAACTGGGCCATTGTTTTGTCTCGGTAGGGTAGACAGACGGTGGCACCAAAGAAGGTGGCTAGAGGAAGTGGTAAAAAGAGGCGGATGGAGGGGATGTCTAAAGCCAAACCTATAAACGATTTTAACCTTGCTAGGGTCTGAGTGGATGGTAGAAACACTCCACCACCTGAAAACAGCTTAGAGCAGAGGCTTAACTGTCCAGACTCCAAACTCTGCTGCTGGCCCTAATAGTGAGCTCCAACTATCCTGTGCTCTCCTCACAGTCCAGGGAGCCTCGCTGGGAGGCCGTGAGGGCATGAATGAAAATCCCACAGGACCCTGGACTGAATGATATCAAGTAGGTCCATCCAACCAACCCTTAGTATTTCTAGAAGCTCATCCTCAAGACTTGTGTTTCCCAGTAGACTATAGTGCTAGGCTTCATGTGCCAGGGAGTGGTTTTCAGGAAAGGCTGCTCTTAACAGTTGTTAGAGGGGAGACTGGAGTGTCATTGAGCCTTAACTATGGTCTTGGAGGGATAAACTACACGCAGTTACAAAACTGATATTTACATGAGCTACCGGCTTTGTTCTCTGAGGCTGGTGTCCATTCACCCTCACTTCCCTGCCCAGTGCCGTGGATAGACACTCAAGCTGGAGAATCTGGGCTCTCAGTTCTGGCTTTACCTCCAGGTGCCATAGGCAAGCTCTTTGAAAGACAGGTTTCAGGATGTCAGTTATTGCCTCTTCCTAAATAAGGAACAGGAGTGTACACAATAGCTCAGAGACTCCCAGACAGCCTCTCAGTGTAGTTAGGCCTGCCTACTCCAAGGCCAGAACTCAGGGGTATCTCAGACCAGCTTGGTGCAAAGGTTTATCATCCCACACATGTGGCAGAATTCATAGCTCAGGAATGGTGAGAACAGTTTTATATAATTTCTCAATCAGATGTCCTGTCTTTCCAAAAGCCAGAAGGTACAAGCAACAGAAGTAACATTTCAAATGCAACCTAAGCAGCAGTGTCTCTTGTCTGTGATGTAGGCTGTCTACGGAAGGGCCTGCAAGATGGCAACACAATTTTCTACCTGAGAATTCTCTGCCATGTCCCTATGGCTTCAGAATAACATCCTGGCCCTTTTTCTGTGACAAGCTTTGGAAAAACTGAACTGGGACTGGGATGGAAGAAGGTCCATGAGCCACGTCCCAAGTCCAGGTCTGTGAGGAAGTGAGAGAGAGAACAGCCAGTACCAGCCCTTCCTCCTCCTGCTGCTGCTGGGCTCCTGTTTTCTCAGCCACCTCCAGCAGCTCCTCCTTTCGGCAACAGCTCGGATGAGAATTATGGAATTGCTATTATTACCCTAGCCCAGTGTCCAGGGCTTGATGGCTGCTACCCTGGCAGCTCCTGCCTACAGGAGAGCCAACTGCAGTGACAATAAAACAAAGTCCTTGGCAGCTAAAGGCCTCTCCTCTGTGTGCTGAGGCTGACGAACGGGATGTGAAGCCAGCCCTGACTCCGGCTCCTTGGGAAGTCTTAGAGCTGGCCCATTGCCTCCCTGGCATCTGATTCCAAAGGCATTTTTCAGCCCAGCTGGGAAGGCCGTGACAGTCTCAACAAGGCTCATTCTATCAACCTGGAGAAATGAGAGTCTCCAAAACTGGGCTGCCTGACCAGAGCCTCTTCTAGAAGAGAATGAGATTGGTTTGCCCTAATTTGGCTGGCCTTCTCAATCAACCAAACAAACAAATAACATTTAGAGAGCACCACTGCATACAAGGGCATTACTCAAGATTCATGCATCCAACACATCTTTCTGTAGCTCCTACTTTGCGTCAGGCACTGTGTTAGGTGTGGAGGATATGTCCACAGACAGAGGGGTTAAAAAAGCCCCATTCTTGTGGGAGCCATATTCTCTTGTCAGGAGAGTGATGAGAAAAAAAGAATAAATAAGTAATTTAATGAATTAGAAGGTAATAGGTGCTATGAGGGGATTTATGTAGTCAAGGAGATTGGGTGAGTAGGAAGCAGGAGTGAGTTTTCAGTGGGTGCTCATGGAACGCCTCACTAAGAAGGTGACATCCAAGCAAGACTTGAAGGAGATAGAGGGTCAAAACCTAAACCCCCACACCGATCGCCTTCTGGGAGTTTACCAGGCCTGTTTACAGATGTCCGTGACAGCAGATATCTCCTGAAGTGCCAAATTGGAGAGTGGTGGGAATTCAGAAGAGGAAGCCAGTACAGCCCACTGTGACCTAGAAGGAGAGCGCGCCATCTTGGAACCATTCCCAGAGAGCGCTTTATTACCTGAAATCTGGGCAAGACGCCTAAGGCAGGTGGGGTTTTGGCTGAGATGTGACCAGAAATATGAGGAAAGGGCGTGACTGGGGCTCAGCGGAGCACGGTAGGAACCATGCAGGGAAAAGGCAGGGCCAGAAGCCCATTCTAAGGTGGGGGTAGTCCTGGGAAGAGAAATACCTGAGGAGCTCTCACAGGCTGAGCTAGTGGGAAATCCCCCTTCTTCCAACTTGGATACTTCCAGATCTAATTCTCCTCAGACCAAACCCATTAGACCAGAGGGGCTCAAACCTGACTGCCCATCAGTACCACCTGGTTTTTAATACTACAGCTTCCTGGGTCCTGTTTGGGACCCGTAAATCAGAGTCTGTGTTTTTTAAACACTCTCTAGATGGTTCCACAGGCCCATCAGGCTTTGGGTCCACTGTTCTGGCCTTATACTGTCACATTTTTACTACCTGAATCATTTCAGAGGCAGCTCATGTGGTAGAACATTCATATTAGGGCCTCTCCCCACTGAATGGGAATGATCCGTTAAATATCAGTCTCCACGATGAGCCTGTGAGCTCCTTGAGGACAGGGACTATATCTTACTTTTCCATATGAAACTTGGGCATTTTCTGTTTGAAACATAACAGGCATTGATAAATATGTTCTGAACTGAACCAAACCAGGGACTAGCCATCCAGCTGTGATCATGACACTTAGCATCTCTGAGCCTCAATCTGCCTCTATAAAATGGGTACAATGATTGTCTGTCACACAACATTTGTGAGAGGCCCAAAGTGAGGTAACTTGGATACTTGCAGGAACAGTTGAATAGTCTTTGTCTGTTTTTGTTTTTGTTTTTTTAGGAATTCCCAATGAAGAGGAAGCTAGACACAGATGATCCAAAACAGATCATCTTACAGCCTTTTAACTTTGGAATCCATCCTATGAGTAAGCCTACTTCCTGAATTTCTTCTTTTCCTTTAACTAAAAAATCATTCATTCATACTGAGCAAGTTAAATAAGTATCTACTATGTGCTATACACCATATTTGGCAGTAGGAACCCACAAATGAATAAGACACAATCCTAACTGCCACAGAGCACAAATATGAATTTGAAGGAAGGAACGTATGGACTAAAATAGCTGGTATAAGCAAGTTGTGGGGAGGGGTTATGGCCAAAGGCATTACTTCTAGACCTGAAATAATGAGCAGAAGAAAATCTCTAAGAGTTCAATGCAGAAAGGACACAGTGGCCAGACAAAGGCAATGATACAGAAAACAGAGAACAACAGATAGCTCTTTTAAGACCAGCAACTCAGGTGACATGACCAGAGTGAGGAGTGGGTACAGAAGATGCTAGGAGTAGTAAGCAGCCTCGAACTTGGCACCCAATGATCCCTTCCTGCCTTTGTATAATTCCCTCCCTTTGAATGTGGACTGGACCTAGCAACCCCACTTCTAACAAGGAGGGTATGGCAAAAGTGATAAGACCTCACTTCCAAAATCAGTTGCAAGAAAAACTACAGGTGGGATGCCCGGGTGGCTCAGTTGGTTAAGTGGCTGCTTGACTCAGGTCATGATCCCAGGGTCCTGGGATTGAGTCCTGCATTGGGGTCCTTGCTCAGTGGGGAGCCTGCTTCTCCCTCTGCCTGCTGTTCCCCCTGCTTGTGCTGCCTCTCTCTCTGACCAATAAATAAATAAAATCTTAAAAAAAAAGGAAGGAAGGAAGGAAGGAAGGAAGGAAGGAAGGAAGGAAGGAAGGAAAGAAGGAAGGAAGGAAGGGGGGAGGGGAGGAGGGAGAGAGACTACAGCTTCCTTCTTGGGTTCCCTCTCTTGCTCTCTCACTGGCTCTCTCTGAGAAAGCCAGTGCCGTGTTGGGAGCTGCCCTGGGGAGAGACCTATATGTCAAGAAACTGATGTCTCTGGCCAACAGCCAGCAAGGACCTGAGACACTCAGTCCAACTGCCTGTGAGGAACAGAATCCTGCCAGCAGGCACATGAGTGAGCTGAAAAGTGTGTCCTCCTCCAGCTGAACCTTCAGATGAGACCACAGCTTGGCTGTTATCTTGACTGTGGCTTTATGTGACCCTAAGGTGGAGGACCCAGCTAAGATGCACCCAGATTCCTGTGAGACAATAAATAATTGTTGTTTTAAGCTGCCAGGCAGCTCATTACATAGCAATAGATCCAGGTGGCCCTCAGAGTTTTCAGGCATGAAATGACATAATTAAGTCTAATCTTCAACAATGTGTTGATTGGCAGTGAGGAGCCTTTGCAGGAAGCCCCGTGAGGAGTGATGGGAGTTTGAATGAGGCAGTGGGAGAGGGAACATGGCTTCCAAGAGGCCAGACCACCCATTCATCTGGTTACTCAGACCAAAAGCCTTGAAGTAGTCGTTGATTGCTCCTTGACTCACACCCACACTCAGTCCACCAGTAAATTCCATCTTCACCCTTCCCTCCCTCCCAGATCATGCCACTTCCTTGCTCAGAACCCACCAATGACTTCTAACTGCATTTAGAACAAAATCCCAAGTCCTCTCCATGGTCTGCAAGACCTGATGCACCCTGGCCTCTGGCCATTCTCTGAGCTGTCTCCCTGCCTGCCCTGCTCATGCAGCCCAGCCAAACTGTCCCTTGCTAGCCCCTCTGTCTGGAATTCTCTTCCTACAGAGGCTGTTTGCTCCACTTGCCCCTTTGGTCTTTTCAGGAAAGGATTCTGATGATTCTGATTCAGAAAAGGATGAGGAGTCATTTAAGCTGAGGTCCTGAAGAAAACCCACAGAACTCGTCATCTTGGATGGCTTAGGGAAACTGGTCTCATTCATTCAGAATCACACCACCTGCAGCAAGATCAGTAGTATCAGGTGGGGTGACAGCCTTCCCAGATGACTCCAGGAATGTGGTGTCTGGGACCCAATGACTAGAGAGAATGGGAGACATTCTTTTTGGGGGCTATTGCACATGTGGAACATCTCAGGGACAGCCCCTCCCACCTGTCACGGCCCCTGTCCTGCCCCAGACCCTTCCCCTCTGCCAGTGGGTTTGATCCCCTAGCTAGGCTACAGATGCTGTTTTCATCCCTGCCTGTGCCATCCGATGATGGAGGCACAGCGAAGTAGAGGGATTTGTCCCAGGCTTTCTTGTTCCCAGTTCAAATGCACCTCATCATCCTTGGGTCTTCAAAACAATGAGCACTGAACAGGAAAAACTAAATAAATCCTAATAAGAAAATCAGTGACGTGTAAAAAGTCCTTTGTTTATTGCATAACTATTTTAGCTTAATATGGTGTGGGTGTGAAGCAGCCAGTCAGTAAGTTGACCTTAACTGGCCACCTACCAGCCATGCGGTCAGGCGCCGTGCTAAGCAGTAGCCGCTCACTCTGCGTGCCCAGTACGTGCCAGGACAGGTCATGGGGTTGAGTCTGCAGGGCCAGGTGGCATGGGCCGGGGGAAGGAAGGATCTCTGGGCCATTCCTGCAGCTGGGGAGAACCACAGCCCCTAGGGGGCTCTCTGTCATCTGCCCAGTGAAGGGTCTTCACAGCCCTTGGCCAAATGGCTATCCCCCTTTCACTCACTCTGAGCTCCCGGGAGGCCTCCCAACGGCCCCGGACCAGCCAGCTGGCAGCGAGCCCACCTCAAACATGGTGATGGTCTCTTGGCAGTGAGCAGGGCCATGATGGTGTGAACCAGCTCCACAGGGTGACCCGGTGAGTCAACAGTGTGCCCCTCCCCCCAGTCCTCTACCTCATCGTCCCCCTTATAGACCACCCACAATGTCCTAGAAATGCCAGCTCTCCTATTTTCACTTTTTCCTTAAAGACAGAAGAAAAAAAGGCAAGGAGTCGGAAAAGCAAAGGGGCCAGGTAGTAAGCAGGGAGGTCCCTTTGACAGGAGTCAGACAGAGTGGGAGCAGAGGGTTTTAGGGACAGGGGACCTTCAGATCGTGAGGGCAATGGGCCCCACTCCAGTGGTGACAGGAGTCCCTCGGACCCTGGGCAGACCTAAAAAGGGCTCTAAAACACCATCTCACTCAACCTTGGTTTCAAGTCAACTGATGTTCAAAGAGGTTAGATGAATTGCCTGAGTTGGTAATTAAGCCAGATTTGTTCTGGCCTTAGAGAATGGAAGAGAATGTTGGAAAAATAGTTACCTTGGACAGAAAGCCTGCGTTTTAAGGCACTCAACCATATAATGACACCTAATCATTTACCTACGATGGGTCTCCGTCTGGTTTCCTCTAGGCTAGCCTAAGCTCCTTAAGGGCGGGCGTTTCCAAGAGTCTCTTGTGTCATGGACACCCAGGAAGTGCTGGCTGAAATTGACAAACAGAGGAAAAAAACAGACCGAAGCAATGAACAGAATAAATGATGAGCAAAGAGATACCCTCTAAGTTGCCCACAGCTCACTCCTGCTGAGAAGTCGAAGTCAAAATTAAAAGGCAGAATGGTCCAGTGGAAAAGCACAGAATCATAAATACTTATAGGCACATTATTAACAATAGCAAGAATGTGCGTTGCATGGCACTCTATTTCGTCGCAGAACCTTGCCACCATGGTCAAGACTGCTGGCTGGGGCAGGTCAAGGCCACACTTGCCAATCCTGAAAACCTCACAATGAGAAGAGGAGCTGCGAAGAGAAGAGTGTTCTTTCTTACCTCAAACCCAGGAAGTGCCCGATAAATTCAATTTCCACACCTGCCTGGAATAAAAAATAGCATATTTCAGTGCCTGCCTTGTGTTTTTTCAGACTCTGCAGGGGATGTGAGAAGTTTGGAAAAAAGCATGCTCTAAAACTATCATTGATTTTTCTAAAGTCACTATTTCATTTATTTTGAAATTTCAAAAAGCGTCAAGAGAGGGTCCGAGATATTTTAATACTCATCAGAAGGTAGTCCAGGTTTGAAAGGCTGAGAAATCCCACAAATGTGTCTGCTTTTGCTGGGGGCACGCTCCCCACTCCATGTGTCCTCACAAAGAACACAGAAGGGGGTAAGCTGGGTTCTCCCGGGTCCTCACCAACCTTCTTCTGAGGGAGACAAATAGTCCTCCAGCTGTGTTTGGGAATCACTTTCATCCTCCCCAATTTATCTGATCAGGCGGGTGTAACGTCTCCGTGAGCCGGGCAGGAGCCCAACTCCATTCAACAAATACTCATCGAAGCCTGCAGTGCGCGAGACGACGTGCTCAACAGTCGAGGACACTGGCCCTTCAGGGTTCAACGACCCCTAACCAAGGGCCTGGAAGAGGAGCTAGGGAGGCCCAGAGAGGAAAAGGAGTTGCTCTCTGTCACCCAGGTAACGTTGGCATCAGGACTCAAACCCAGGCTCCCCAAATCTTCACAATCCAGGGTTCCATCACCACAGCACATAGCCCCTTCGGTGTCCCCTGCCCTAGAGAAGGAGAGACAAGGGAGGGGACTGTTCCAGATTGGACACACAGGTCTGCCTGCAGTGTGCTAGGCCACTTAGTGGAGACGTTTTATAACCATGGTCTTCTGCACTTCTATACTTGGCCCGGCACTTTCCCGTCTATGTCATTTCACACCCACCCTCCAAGCACTGTGAGTCTCCGAGGACGAGGTCCTCGGTGTCTGGCTCTTTCATCTGTAAATGGCCATAAACACACGTGCTACCCAGGGGTGCGGTGAGGGTCGGGGACAGCGGGGTCATGCTACGCCCACCTCCCCCGGCACATTGCAGGATGGCTCCCAGCCCTTACTTTGCATCCAAATCACAGAGACGTGATGAACCACTGCTGGCTGGTGACATCGATCCCCAGCTGATGGCCCTTCCCCAGCCCTGTTATGGAACCAGCCTGCAAAGTTTTTCTGAGAGTGAATTGGAATGTCTGATTTTCTCAGTGACACTGCGCTATGAATGACATTCAGCCTTTTCTGAGCTCTGCTTAAAGTATAATTCGTCCTCAGTGGAAGAATCACGCAATCGTGGGTCAGAGCTTAAAGGGGTATTTGCAGTGATCCCCTGGTTACAAATAAAGTAGCTGAAGCAAACACCACCACGGCCACCAACAGGGACCGAGAGACAACCCAGGCAGTTCACACCCAGATCTATTTTTCTCCAAAGCCATTGCGTCCAAAGACAGATTTTATCCATGAAGTTTGCTTGGCCATCAGGTCTGTCTCAGGCACTTGGCGATAACTTTTAGGGCTGGGATTTCCTGTGGGGGCACCAGAATCGTCTCATGATTGAGTCTCCAATATACACAGTTGTTCAGGCTCTGACACCCAGCCGACTGCTCTTGGGCCATTTCTCCCCTATGCACCAGCGTCTGCCTGTTCCAGACGTTCATACAGGGCATCCTATTCTGGGCAATCACGCCACAGGCTGCAAGTGTCCATGGGAAAAATTTGTCAACTCTATATGGTAAGTTTCTACACATGGGAAATCTCTAGTCACTAAAATGTCAATCTTTAATTTTTCAAAACTCATTCACCATCCCACTGATACCAGAATGTTCCCCAGCCTGTGGGTTTGGAGTTCCTATCCTTTCCTTAACCAACCTTCCTCATGATTCCTTCCAGGTCTGCTGGGTGGGTCTTCAGCGAAGTTCACTGCAAACAGGAAGTTTCCAGAAAAGTGTTCTCACTTCACTTATATATATGCATGAGGGAGATCAGACAGCTAAAGGCCAGCTGGCAGGATGGTGGCAAGAGCTCTGGCCACGGGGTCAGGCCGTAGGTTTCTAGCTCCAGCCTTGCCACCTTGCTGTGTGACCTTGGGCAAGTTACTTCTCCTCTCTGGGCCACAGGGTCTTAGTTTGTAGAATAACATGCTTGTTGGGGCTGAAGTCTAGGTGGCCTGCCCCCTTGGCACTCATGATTTCAGGGGTCCTTGAGAGCCTGGACTTGGGAACCGGAGAGATTTGGGGCGAGCCACTCAACCCTGAGTAACACAGAAATGATCATAGTAAGATGCTTACGTGTTTGGGTTTTGTGAGGAGTAAATGAATTGATACATACATGTAAAGGGCCTGGTACACCGTAAGCACTCACTAAGTACTAGCTCCGGCTTCTGTTATCTCCACAAGGGTTGTATCTACCCAACTTTGTGTCCCAGGCAGCTACCCACCACCACCTCCACCGCCTGAGTGGAACCTGGCAGGCTCTGGCTGCAAGGAGGGTTGAATTAAAATAATAAGTAAAGAAATATCCAAACCCAATATATGAAAGGGGATGGGAGGCTCAAGGGGGCAGCTGTTCTATGAAGGGACAAATATTTCTTCTGTCCTAGCCCTTTGAAGTGTCTGTGTTGGGGGGGCGGGAGGTGAGGGTGGGATGTGAATACCTTCAGCCCCTCCCAGCCCCCTCCCCCACCCCACTTCTGGAGCCGGAGGAAATCCTGCTCCCCACCCCCATTCCTGGTCTGTGATGACCCTGAGCAACCCTACCCCCAGCTCGGCCCATCTCAATTGCCCCTCCGTCTTCTTTCATCCCATAGTTCATCTTCCAACTCAAGGGAAACAGTAGTCAAAAAAGAAACAGCCCTCCGCCGCCCCTCAGCCCCTGGCCAGTAATCTGAGCTGCAGAAGGAAAGGGGCAATTATGGTTTGGGGTTTCTCCTCCTCCTTTTCCAGCTCCTTGACTCACTTTTCATCTTTCTCCTGCCTTTTGAGAGCTTGGCATTCTAGGGGTGGCTGGAGGGGGGGTGCAGCCAAGCCCCCCATTTCCTTCAGAGTGAGATTGGGGGGGAGAACAGCAGCCCTGGGGGGCCCTGGTGCCCCTCTGCTAATCCACAGCCCGATGACTCTGCCAAGTGCCTGGCAGGCTCACCCCTCTCCCAGAAGGAAATTTATTAGCAGAGGCTGCGAGGAGGGCTGGGGTTACTGAGACTTCATTACTCTTACAAAATACACTATGGGACGTTTACTAGTGTCCCGTGAAGTGTGGCCATAAATCAGGGACTCTGCAGCGCTTGTCAGAAGAAATGAGGAAAGTGCGTTTGCTCGCACCCACCGTGGCCTTGCCGTTGACCCCATCCCCAAAGCAAGGCTGCAGGGCTTGACAAAGCCTCACCGCTAGCGGCCCTCGGGGCACCCTTGGCACCCCACGCTGGCACAGGTTTGTCCCAGCTTGCATGGTCAGAACGAAAAGTGCCTTCCAGTTTCAAATCCACACATATCACACATTGAATCTCTCCTGGAAATAATATTTCCTCTGCCAATTTTATTCTCCCGGCCCCAGGGACCTACAAAACTTCTGTACAGCATGATACTGTTTCTAATATATATACATATATACGTATATATATGAGGGAAATACACTCAAAAGTTTACAGCGATTCTCTCTGGGCACAGCAATTATGGGAGATTTTTATTAACTTCTTCATACTTTCTCAGATTTTCCACACTTTAAAAAAAAATATGTATGGGTGATGTTTATAATCAGAAAAATGTTCCTTTAAAAAAAAAAAGAAAGAAATTCAAGACTCAATCCCCGGGGAAATATGCCGATGTTCATGTTATTTATAAAAATGTAAAACTATAAACAACCTCAACATATAATAATTATTCCACATTCTGGGACAGAATATCACACAGCCACTTAAAATACTGGCTTTGAAGAGGTGGGGGGAAATGCTTATGATTTAATGCTTAGAGGCAAAAAAAAAAAGGTGGGGGGGCAAAAAAAACCCAGGTCATTTTATATGCATATGCTGACTTGTCGTATATAAAAATCATACATTCAAAAAATGCCTAGAAGAAATATTATTATTGTATTAAGGTGTGGGTTTCTGGAATATTTTCTTTTGCTCTTCTGTTTTTCCCAAATCTTGGGTAATGCGGTTATAGTTCTTTTGTCATTTTTTTAAGCATTTGAAGAAAGAAAAAATGCAAGCTGGGCCGGGGGTTCCTACTCCTTCCCCTCCCTACCATGGCCCAGTACCACACACGTGTTCTCGCCCCACATTAAAACATGAGGCCTGGGGTGCTGTGGTGGGTTCAGTTCCGTTGGGACAATCTGGAGCAATCAGCTCCACCAATGAACTTTTTATGGAGTTTCTGACTTTGAAGCGAAGTAATGAGACTTGGCCCCTGACCAGGCCTTGAAAAGTTCAAAGTAACCCCCCCCACACACCCCATCAATTAGCTAATCCAAGGCATCCGAAGTAGGTAGGCGGCAGGCGGGCATCGAGGCCCTGGTTTCTAGAAGAGAACAGGGGAAGTAGGTGTCCCTGTCTGAGGCCCAGCTGGGAGTGTGAGGGACCCCTCCAGTCTCTGGCCAGACCCAGGGGGGTGGGGAGTCCTTCTGGAGAGACACCCTCCCCCAGCTCAGCAGCCCGAGCCCACAGGTCCTTTCCTTCTGTCTCACATTGAGGGGCGCTCCAGAAAGAGAGATTGGGTGGAGGGCTCTGAGCTGATCTCTGTGGGGCAGAGGAATGCTTCATCTGGAAATGAGATGGCTGTTTGAAGTAAACCGGCTGGTCTTGAGCACCCCCTGGCTGACCAGGATGTCCACTGCTGCAAACTACCACTCCATGCCTCAGCACAGGCAAGAGGTACCACTGGTCTTTCTCCAAAAAATGTCTCTGGGAATTTTCTAGAAGCTGGGTAAAGAGGAACGATCCCTCACTCCCTCTGTCCCTCCATTTATTTATTTTAAAAATAAATCAACCTTCCTCGTGAAGGGATTCCTCAATCCCAGGAGAGGGGTGTGTTTTGCGAGATTTGGCTTGGGTTTGCTGGGGGGGACAACAGTTTGCAGGCTCCCTGCCCTGCCTTTATTTTTGATAAGAAGTCACTCTCTCCTGACACGGTGGGGTGGGGACAGGTGAACCTCTGGCCTACCTCAGATCATCACCCTTCACTCCACATCTTGAATGTGTCTCACAGCATTTGGAATTTCAGTGGCATTTGGTTTTGATTTTTAAAAAGGGTTGGGGGAGGGCAGGACCTTTGCCTTGAAGCAATGAGTTCTCTTGGCACCTCTAGGGAGCCTGGCAATGTTGAGACCTTTCCTGGCAGGGCTAAGAAGATGAGCTGGTTGGTTGTGGTGTGTTTAGAAGTTTAAAACAGCAAAAGGAGAGATGGTCTGTGGGAGGGGGGCTTGGGCCTGGGAAGTGAAGTGGGGGTGGGGGGGCACACAAGACCTCCAGATCTGCTCTCCTCTCTACTGTAAATTACAAGCCTGCTTTTTAAAATTTCCTTTCCCAGAACAATGTTATTCATTCAATTCCAAAGTAAACATTGGGCTTAGATACTCAACAGTTTGGGAGAACAAACTGTCCTCGTTGTTAGGGTCTTTACCTGTCAGGGGCCTGATTAAACCCATATATCTTCATGGCAGCCATCAGCAGCCATAGTGGGCTGTGAGGAAGAACCAGGCACCAATCCCCTGTCCCCACACAGGTTAGGGCAGCCCCTCCACCCTCCGGTGCCAGCCCTAAGCTTGGGGCTTTCCCCTCTCTCCTGGGGCTGGCTACCCTAGGGTGTCTGATCGGGGCTCCAGCCTGACCCTGAACCTCTGGGGTAAGGGGGCAGATGAGAGGAAATGCTGAGGCCTGGAGGGTACCAGGGAAGGGGGAGGGGGAGGGGAAGGTGGCGCTTGAACCGCCTTCAAAGTGATAGATGTTTGCAGTACAGAGGAGTTGATTTGGGGAGAAGCATGGGGAGTAAATCAAGCAATCCGATGTTGGTGCTAAGAATATGGAAGCCCATTTCCTCTCTCCTAGGGGAAGGCCGCTTAATTAAGAGATCTCTGGGTACTCGACTTTCCTCATAAATTTTAGAGAGCTGTAAAACTCAGCGTGCGTGTGTGTGTGTGTGCGCGCGCGCGCTCGTGCACCCGCAGTGTGGGCAAAGAAGAGAACATTCGGAGCTCTGTTCAGAGTGGCACTCACACTTCAGTTCCTTTGTTCTCTGGGCTCCTGCTCAACCTTTTGTGCCTTGGTTTCCCCTCATAGAGAACGGAGGTAACAGGCTGCTTCTCACATCCCCGCTTAAAGTGAGCATCAAGAAAGTCAAATCGGAATGCGCAAGGCGCCGTGTTGAGCGAGTGGAGGGGGGCCAGCGCTCCCGCAGGGGGAGGAGGGGGAGGGGCCCCTCGCCTGTGTTGGGTGGGGGTGGACGCCGAGCCCAGCGCCTGGCCCCAGATGACAGTTGCAGATGTGGGGAGCAAAGCTTCCACCCTTCTCAGCCCTCACCCCGGGGATGGCGCAGTCGTTCTGCCGAGCCGTCCTCAGAAACCTGTGGCTGGAATCTTAAGTTTCCTGTGCTCCTCTAAGGAATATTTCGTTTCCAAAGTACAGTCTGTTTCTCTTCCCGAAGAACTCGTTTCCCCTCCTGGCTTATCTGATTGTGGGTATCTCAGGGAGCAGCCTGTCACCTATCATTTTCCGCAGAAGTGAACCTTAGCCGTCGGGGAGCAGCGACGGGGTCTCCTGAGGACCAGGGATGCCAGCCCCGGGGCGGGGAGAAACACAAGCCCGATACAGAAGGCCAAGGTTGGAAAGAAAAAGCCATCTATCCTACAGCTAAGTCAGGTTTTCACTCACATGGGAAGAAAATGCTCTCGTGTGCTGTTTTCCCTCCACAGCTCACTTCAACGCTCATTACATCGGGTCGCACCGTGTCCCAGAGAACGAACAGGTAAGGCCAGGTGTCTGTCCCCAGTTGCTGAGGGAGAGCTCGGCTGAGGAGAGGAAGAGTGGCTCGTGGTAGGTCATACCCTGGAAATGGGTAAATCCTGTCCTCCAAGCCACTGCTGCCCGGCTCTGGCCACATGCTGGGCCAGTTGTATCAGCACAGCACGTAGAGTTAAGCTTGCAAGATTTGGGTGATGGCTTGTTGTTGTTCTTGGTTTTCGGGTTTTTTTTTTTTTTTCTCCATTTCAGGGCTGCTCATTAATGGTACTGCAAGACAGCAGGGGACAAATATGTCTGCTGCTCTGAGCCCCGTGGCTCAGTGCCCTTGACATAGGACAGATCCGAGGTGGTATCTGCGACGGCTTGGGCACACTCCTGACGCACGACCAACCTGCTTGGTCCTTTTAAGCCCCAGACTCCATGGGGCGGAGGATCGAATCAGGCAATAATGGTGAGCATGCCAGGCATGAAGCGGTTTCCCACGACACATTAGTTTCACTCTTCCAGAAAACAGGAATGTGTGTTTGAGCTAAACAGCTGGCATTCGGCAGCCCCACCCTGAGCTGTGCTTGAGGAAACAAGATTAAATGCTGGGAACTGGCTTGTTCAAGGGGCTCCTTCCTTCAAAGATGATGATGCCAAGGACCAGGGAATGGGGATCAGAACACAGAAGTGAGGGCTGATGCTACAGGAAGAGAGCTGAGAGGTCCAGAACATTCCAGCTCTGCTTAGATCCATGGTTCCATGACATCCTTGTTGAAATGTTTTGGGGTTTTTTTTTGCTTATTTGTTTTTTTCTACAGTAAATATTCATTACTTGTAAAATGCATGAAATAATAAAATGTTTTTAAAAGAGGATTCACATTTTGGACACATAAGACCCCTGTTTCTGTTCCTTTCCTTGCTGTCTGGTTGACGTCATGAACATGTCATTAAGACAACCCTTTTGGAAGCGTCACTGTTACGTGGTTCAGCTAACAAACGTGTGGTTGTACTGACCACCTTGCAGGTGCCAGGCACCACGCTGTTTCGTGGTGACACAGAGGAAGAAATTGCTCTCTCTGACCAGCACACAGCTGAAAACAGAGCCACATATAGTCTTTACCCCCTCTACCTGTAGAATGTGTGGAAGACCTGGAGACCCACCCCAAACTCTCTCCAGACCACAGACTCGAGGCCTCAGGGCCAGACAGGTCATGGAGGAAGTCCCCGGCCCAAGCCGTGTAGGCTGGGGCAAGAAGGCCCAGAGACCCGGGCAAGTCCAGGGCATCCTTCCTAAAGAGAGCCGCCACTACTCAGCTCCAGACGGTTGTTCTGCCTGGGAATGTAGACATAAGGTTGGCATGTCTTCCACTTATTTGTGAAAAGCTGAAAATCTGTCCTTTTATGTGAAATCCCCAGATTTTCAAAAATAGCATTTCAATTTGAAACCCTTGGTTTTGAAACTCAATAACTAAATATCCGGGGCGCCTGGGTGACACAGCGGTTAAGCGTCTGCCTTCGGCTCAGGGCGTGATCCCGGCGTTATGGGATCGAGCCCCACATCAGGCTCTTCCACTATGAGCCTGCTTCTTCCTCTCCCACTCCCCCTGCTTGTGTTCCCTCTCTCGCTGGCTGTCTCTATCTCTGTCGAATAAATAAAATCTTAAAAAAAAAAAAAACTAAATATCCACTCATACAGTCCTGTGAAATGCGTACTATGGCTACCCCAATTCCATATTGAGGAAATTGAGGCCCAGAAAAAGCAAATAATCGGCCCAAGGCGACACAGTTAGATGTGGGTTGGGGGACAGCCTGGCACAGGAGGACTTAAGGGAGGGACTATAGGCCCCTGTGTTGAATCAAAGGAGACAGGGCCCATTTTTCTACCATAACGGTAAATTGGCCCCAAATTAAGCCAATACCCAGTTCTTATTGCTTCTGCAAGGAATTAATAAACCATGACATCTTCTGAAATGGGGGAAGGCCAGCTGCTCAGAGAGATGTCAGAAAGCCCTTTACAGGGCAGGACTTGTTCTGCCTTAGCAAGTAAAATGATTATGCCACAAACACGCAGAGAGGGAAAGACGGCAGGGGCTGCCAATGCCTTTGCCCGCTCCTGGCTCGGCTCAGAAGCGTGCCCACCGCTGGGACACAAGGCCCTGCAGTAGCCGGCTCTCAGGCATTCATGGCTGTGGCCTCTCAGAGAACACTCTGGAATATTTTAGGTTTATATTTTGCAGATGGCATGCCAAGTCATTCCCTCATTCTGCCTGTTAGATGGTTAGTTTCCTTTTCCTAGTTAAAGGATTAACTAGAATTATCAGTAATTGTGAGCTTCCCCCAAGGACAGGTCAAAGGAAATTAATGGAAACTGCAGCAATAGGGACATGGGTTAGCTCTGCAAGAGGAATTCCTGACTGGGAGAATTAGCCCTGGCGTGGGTAACTAGAGAGAGGAATTAGAACCCATCATGGAATCCAGGCATAGCTGGAAATCCCTTCAGGCTCTGGCTCAGAGGGAAGGTTACAGGCAAACAAGAAGGAGAGGGAAGGCTGGTTAAATACTTTACTGTGGAAAGTTCTAGAAACTCGAAGCCGAAAGGGACCTTTGAAAGATTCCAGCCTGACTCTCTAATTTACAGAGGAGGGAACTGGTCCGGAGTTGGACAGGGACTTGGTAAGGATCACACAGCTAAATATCAGCAAAGCTAGAGCTCAAAGCCCCAGTTGGGCCACCACTTCCCCCTTTGAGCTGGTGAGGTTCACCAGAGATGAGACTGCACACTTCTCGGGTTCTCAGTTTGTCATTCTCTAAAATGGAGCATTAGACTTAGCATGTCATCATGCTATATCTGTTTACATGTCCTTGCCCTCTCTAGACTCTGGGTGAATGCCTCAAGGCTGGGGACAATGACTTCCTCATCTAAGAAGATGAGGTCACGGTGTGTCCTCCACATGGCCTGACACATGCTGGGCCCTCAGTAACTGGGGCAGAATTGGGTGAATAGTCAACTTGGAGGGTGCTGAGGCTTATTTTCTGTGTGTGCATCTCTGTAAAGTGTTGGACAAGATGGCCTTGTGCAAGACAGTGTCATTATTGCAATTGGAGCAGATAAGAAACCTGGCCTCCTACATCAAATATAGCAAACGTTATTCATTAAATCTAGGGGATGTGCATAGAAGCATTCATTACACTATTCATTATATTCTAAAGTATCCATTACACTGTTCTGATAGTTTGACCATTTTCATAAATAAACAGTAAAAAAATTTAATAGCAACCAAAAGCTTACTCCTTAAAAGCACACACTCACGAAGCTTGGTTCTAGAAAACAGCCATGCCATTCATTCAGCAGATGTCTATTGTCCCTAATGGAATGTTCCAGATTCTTTGATGGCACAAAAGTGAAATAGACTTAGCTCCTGTCTTCAAGGAACTTGAGGGGAAATGAGAGTCCGGTGACAGTAGCACAGAACAAGGTGGATGTGATGGCAGGGGAGACGTGTGGAGAGCTGGTTCGTACAGCCATTGAGCCCACCTCCTGACCAGCACAGCCAACGTGAACCCACTGCACACCCACAGTCACACCACAGGCACGGTTGGAGGCAACCTAAAAGCTGGCTAATGACCAAGGTCCTGCCCTGTGGAGAGCTTGGGACGCCTCACCTCCAGCCTTCCTCGTTTCCTGCTATGGAATATTTGCACATAGGACCCCTGAGGTTTGAAACAGAGAGGAAAATGGGGCCCCGATAGGGCAGCCTGAGGCATGCGTGCAGGGAAGGGAGGGTGCAGGATCACTGCTGTGGGGGCTTGTTTTGAAATGGGGAGAGGAGCAGTGTTTATGGGCTGATGATATGGTTATGAATGCCACTGCCAGCAGCAGGGCATCCCAAGTCCAGGGTCATGGCTGATGGGTATATGTGTAAGCTCTAGGCTGCAGCACAACAGCTTGGAAAAGCACCATATTTAGAGTCAGATAGCACTGGATTCAAATGTGAGCTCTACCACTTAGTGACAGTGTCCAGCAAGTTGCTTGGCCTCACTTTTCCCTTCTGTAAAATGGGATTAAATGAGTATCTCCCTCACAGGGCTCATACCTACACCCACCTAACACAGCCTGGCATACAGTGTGTGCTCGGTAAATGCTTCCTTACTCACCCACTCCTGCTCCCTTGCAAGACAAGGTCATCTACACACAAAAATGTGGGCACATGCCCAGTTTCTTTTGGCTCAGAGTAGACACACAAACCACCTTCTATAGGTTTTCACTTTGAGTCCTGTGTGTTAACAACCATTTCTCCTCGGAGGCACAGTCTTGGGCAAATGCTCAGTGAGGTCAGTGGGTGATGAGTGTCCTGAGTTAGTTTGGGTTCCCTAAGAGGCTGACCCAGAGCAAGGTTCAAGTGTGAAGAGTTTATTTGGGAGGTGATCCCAGTAAACACTGATGAGGGAATGGGGAAACGAGACAGAGAAGGGAATAAAGCCAATGAAGGGAGTGTAAAGGTACATGTTACTACAGGGGGCAACTGGTAACAACTGAGGGGCTCGAGCCCCCAAGGAAATTTGGGGAGACTGTAGAACACATCTCGATCCACCACCTTAGGAGGGAGGGAACTGGGGTATTTATCCTCCAGCTCCCAGCTGTCATTGGCTGAGGAATGTTCCTGGGCATGTGATCCCCCAGGAATTTCCAATTTGCTGTGCAGGCAGGCTAAGAAAAAGCCTTCAGGCCCTCAGGTGCAGGTGCTTGCAGAAAAAAGTGGTAGCATACTCTCCGTGCTGATTGAAGTGAGGACCAGAGGGTATGAATGGGGTCCTGCTAGCACACGTATATCCCCTTACATGGGATTCCTTCTCATCACAGTATAGTGTGGGTTTCTGATGGCTTTGTGTCTCCATTTATATGAAGTTCCTACCTACATTTCCTCGTAGCTTTCTAAAATCTTCCAGCTCCCAGTGTGTATGTAGTATAACCTACTGAGACACGCATAATACAGATTCAGATGGCACAATCTCTTAAGGCAGTAACTTTTCTTATACTTCTCTTTTACTGTGACTCCTGGCTAGTAATGTGCCCACTCTGGCCTTGGCTTCTTTATCTATAATACCAAGAGGGTTGCTATGATGGCCTCAGAGTTCTCTACTCTGTGATTTTTACGTGGTCTACTACCATCCCAAGCCCCTGGAGCCATGGAGAGCACATGGCAGGCATTCCCAAAGGTTGCTGGACTAAACAGACACACACTGCTCCGAGTCAGAGTCTCCACCCACTCCTCCAACTGGTGGAGCAAGAGAATCAGCCCCCCTGCCGAGAGCTGACGAGGTCTAGCAGGCAAGAGGGCAGCTGGGGGAGCTGAAAAGAGGAGAACTGAATTCTAGGAAATGAAGCTGACGGCAGAAATGGCAAAGTCAGTTCTGTGTGAACAGAACCCCCAGAGGTCACAAAATCCATCCCACTTAAGACTGCAGATGACAACACAGGCTACTTTGAAAGAACTGGACAACCCCCGGCCCTCCCACAATAAACCACCAACCATGCTGTCTTGAAAAGTCGGAGAGAGACAGAGACACAGGGAGAGCAAGTAACTGTCCTATAGATTCAAGCCCAAATATCCAAGTCCCCGGTAGCTAGGCACTTCAGGTGACACAGGGAACAAATAGGTTTCAGCCCCGACCCTCCGGGAACTAACTTTTGCCTTCCCCACGCTGGGCCAGAAGTTGCCCAGAGCCCCAGCCATTCAGTCTCCTTCCTCTGGCTCCGGGCTCACTGGAGATGGTGAACAGCTGTTTGCTATTCTGAGTGGAGGAGCCTTTTATATACTTGACGACATATTAAATCATATCTTAATGATGACGGGGAAGACTTCTTGTTACAGCTACCGCGTGGATAAAAAGTGATGGACCATACGGCACTGGTGTTAATTTCATCTGGGTTATGGCTGTGCAGGCTCACGCTAGAAACTGAACGAGCAGAGTAGTTGTAGTTTAACACTTCGCCTTCAGGAGGAAAGACTGTTAAAACGTACATTTCTTGAAAAAACTAAAACACTGGAAGCAATCTAGTGCTGGGTGGTGGAAAGACGGGTGGGTTTTATGTCAATGTATTTTCTAGATGATCTACCATGAACATGAATAACTTTTATAAGCAGGAAAAAAATAAAAGAGGTATACTTCCAAACATATGTGGGTTTGTTTTTTTAAAGCAGGTTGTAAGTTTATACCCACAGAGACTTTCATTCAGGGCTGTTTTTGAGATGATCGTGGGGCAGAAGTAGCAGAGGTTAAAAGAGAGAAGTCCAGAAGGAAAGGTAACAGATTTCCCCAGCCAGCGCCTAACACATAGTAGGCATGCAAAACGAACTGGGGAAATGCTATTACTAGTCCTGTGTCTCCATGTCAAACACTTTCCCTCTACCTTGAGAAAATAACAGTTGGCAGATAGACACGGCATCTCCTAAGGAAACTTTAGATGAAGTAGTGTGTGTTTGAGCTCTAATTATTCTTACCACTGAGTTTAAAACGATCTTTGGCTTTTGGAGTGTGATTGGGGTCTGAAAGGGATACCCGCATTTGCATGGGCTAGAAGGAATTCCCCAGACATACACATACTCACCAAAACACATGAATTCTGGAGAAATGTTGATAATAAGCTAGTACATGAAAGAGCAAGCTGTAAAACACTGCATATACCACAACCACATCTATGAAAACACTATGCAGAGATAGATGAAAAAAAATCAAAATAGTTGTTGTGTTGGGGTAGCTTTTTGTAAAATTTCTTAATGTAACTGTTGGCCATTCAGGATTTTTATCCAACATTTTATTATGAGAATTTTCAAACACTACAGCTAATTGAGAGAATTTCAGGGTAACCACCTATTTACCCACCACACTGATTCTGCCTTTAATGCTGCTGGGTTTCTTTTTTTTTTTTTAAAGATTTTATTTATTTATTTGACAGAGATAGAGACAGCCACTGAGAGAGGGAACACAAGCAGGGGGAGTGGAAGAGGAAGAAGCAGGCTCATAGCAGAGGAGCCTGATGTGGGGCTCGATCCCACAATGCCGGGATCACGCCCTGAGCCGAAGGCAGACGCTTAATCGCTGTGCCACCCAGGCGCCCCTAATGCTGCTGAGTTTCTAAACTATTGATGAGTGTTTTAAACTTTTCTACTATGTCATGTTTGGCATTTGCATGAACATGTATAAATTATAAAGCCTAATTTTTTTATCATCTAATCTCTAGTTCTTTTTTTTTAATGATTTTTTTATTATATTATGTTAGTCACCATACAGTACATCCCTGGTTTTTGATGTAAAGCTCAATGATTCATTAGTTGCATATAACACCCAGTGCACCATGCAATACGTGCCCTCCTTACTACCCATCACCGGTCTATCCCATTCCCCCACCCCCCTCCCCTCTGAAGCCCTCAGTTTGTTTCTCAGAGTCCATAGTCTCTCATGCTTCCTTCCTCCTTCTGATTATCCCCCCTTTCTTTATCCCTTTCTTCCCCTACCGATCTTCCTAGTTCTTACGTTCCATAAATGAGAGAAACCATATGATAATTGTCTTTCTCTGCTTGACTTATTTCACTTAGCATTATCTCCTCCAGTGCCGTCCATGTATAAAGCCTAATTATAAATGCACACCCGTGAACCTGTCACCCAACTTACGCACCAGAACATCACCTTCACACATGCATCTCCCTGTGTGCTCTAACCTGTTCCCAACCCATTTGCTTCCTCCAGAAGCAGCCACATCCTGAACTGTGTGTTGATTATTATCCTCCTCACCTATCACACGGCTTTTGTGTGCGTCTGCACGCGCCAGTGCCGGCTAAGTCACGCTGCGGTAACAGAGCCGTCTAAAATCTCAGCTGCTTACTACATCGTCAGAGGTTTGCTTCCTGCTCAAACAAAACCTACTGCAGGTCTCACTGGCGCTCCAGGACACCAGATGTGGCAACTCCAGTCCAGGATGCTTTGACGTTTGAGGGTACCACCATCAAGATATGAGACCACCTCCAAATCACCTCCACAGCAATGAAATGCTTCAGCCCAGGAGTGGCAAATGCCCCTTTCAGTCCTCTGTGCCTGCTTTCCTCATTCACTGCCATGTCTCTACGATTTGTCCGTGCTGTTGCAGGTAACTGTGTTTTCATTTATTTTCATGATTGTGTAACCCTCCATTGTGTGAATGGTATAGTTCAATGTTGTGTCCATTTTCCTATCGAGGGACATGGGCCTTTCCAGTCTTGTGATTACTAACAGTACCACCTGGTACAGGTTTCCCAGGGCACATGCTTGGGAGTTTCTCTGGGGCACAGTTTGCTCAGTGGGGTTTTTTCTTACAACTAAATTTTTTAAGAAGAGGGAAAAGAAAAAAAGGGAGCAGAAGGTGTTAGGTTGACATTTTTCCATTTTGCAAAGGAAAGTTGGGGACACAGGATTTTTTTAAGACTATTTATGAGAGAGAGGGGTGGGGGAAGAGTGGAGGGAGAGGGATAAGCAGACTCCCCGCTGAGCATGGAGCCTGCCGCGGGACTCCATCTCAGGTCCCTGAGATCATGATCTGAGCCAAAACCAAGAGTCGGACTCTTAACCAACTGAGCCATCCAGGCGCCCCAGGGGACACAGGATTTAAAAAAAAAAAAAAAAAGGAACGGAAAAGCAAATGAAAGCAAGCAGGTGGCAGGGTGCCAGAAAGATGGCAGCTTTCTATCCTCGTCTTCGGCAAGGCACAGGTTGGGCTGAGGAAGAGAAAGTCAGAGATTAAATGAACGTTTTTGCACAAAACTGCAAATTTATGAAGAAGAAACAAAAGATGAACCTAAGCAGCTGTTTCGCTCACAGAATTCGGAGTTTCTAAAGCAGTGCTTCTCACTGTCAAGATGTCCTCCTTTCAAGAAGACAACCTGACATCGCAGAAGATTTCAATGCAAAGTTAATTTTCATTTGCTTCCTTTTAAAAACAAATAAATGACACACTGTGATCTTTCTTTCCTTTTTTGCTGGAGGGAGGCATGCCTTGGAATCAAAGAAATAATGACAAGGTATTTCAACTCCCCAAAGATTGGTAATCACCAGCACATGGCCCTGGATGGAAATAAATGGAACAGGAAATAAGGTTGTTCGTGACAGACTTTGACATGAGCTAACCAGAAGTAATGGTAATCACATAACCCATCCTACTAGGTTCCTAGGAGGACCCCTCATGTTCGCTTTGACCTAAGCAAGAAACTATGGCTTTGATGAATTGTGTTTGTTTTACATTCAGTTTGGGGGGATAATAGAGGGAATCTGGTAATCCACCTCTTGATAGATCAAGAAAGAAATTGACAGAGTCCTAAATGGCTTTGGGGTAGATGGCTGATGGGAAAATTGGATGAAGTCTTGGGTGAAGTCTGAGAACCTGTCCCCCTTGTGTTTGCTGATAAGAAGAATGAGCTGGATCTTAGCTCTGACCTTAGAGGACCAGGGCATGTGGTTAGCCTCTGACCCAGGGCAGAAGGAGAACATTCAGGGAACAGGGCTCTTTTCATGGGAAGGTAAAGATGACCAGCTGCCCATGAATTAGTAGGAGCCACAGCTTATAATTCAATGATCAAAGAATGGGGCTCTATCAAGTTGAAACAAAAGTAGAAGCACTGTCTGTTCTTGCTGCCACTAATGGGGCATTTCTAAGTGCCGTCTGGCTACTATGTATTTTCTCCTTATTTCTCAGCAAGCCAGGAAGATAGGTGGAGTTATCACTCAGGCTGCTAGGTGGCCAGTGACAGAAACCAACTAGGCTGACTTCATCAGAAAAACAGTTTACCAACTAATGAATCATGAAACTTTACATCAAAAACCAGAGATGTACTATATGGTGACTAACATAATATGATAAAAATATATTATTATAAAAAAAAGAAAAGAAAAACAGTTTACCAACTAATGAATCATGAAACTTTACATCAAAAACCAGAGATGTACTATATGGTGACTAACATAATATAATAAAAATATATTATTATAAAAAAAAGAAAAGAAAAACAGTTTACCAAGTGGATATCGGGTATCTCAGAGAATTACAGGGAATATTCAGAAAATGGGCCAAGAGAAGCCAGGACCTGAGTTCAATCATGACCAGCTGATGTCATTGCTGAATGGATACCACCGTCCCTCATCCCTGTGTCTCTGCATCATGTGTCCCAGAGTCAAACTTCTAGCCTGAGCCAGTGTGTGCCAGTGTCCTGGGCCAGCAGGTAGAGGTGAAGGCTGGCAGCCCAGCAGGGAGAACCAAAAGTCTACCTGAATTTAGGCTTTCTTACTTTGAAACAGTCCTACTTCCCACCAAGGTCCAGATGGGAGGAAATTCTCCAGTTGTAGGAAGGACTCTCAGATGCTGGTCAAAAGCAAAACACTGGCAGGTGTCCCCTACAGCAAGAGTTACTGTGGTTCCCCATCTACGGATGAGGTGTTCTGACACGTCCCGTCCTGGTGCATGGTGACCGGTGGTGACTCCTCTCGATCCATACCTGCATTAGGCAGACTCTGGCAAAGGAAGAGCTAAGATGCCCCACAATTAAAATGAGGCAGTGTGTGCAGTGTAACAGCTAACATTTTTATGGTGCTTTACAAAGTGCATTGACCCATTTGTTTCACTTAGTCTTTACCCAAAAACTCCTTACACCGACCCTGATAGGCGCAGAGGGCGGGCGGGTCTTCTTGTCATCCCATTTGGCACATGGAAACTGAGGCACGTAAGCAGTAGCACAGAGGCCCATAGGGGAAGGAAGGGAAATCCGAAGGGGGAGAAATCAGAGAGGGAGACGAACCAGGAGAGACTATGGACCCCAGGAAACAAAATGAAGGTTTCGGCGGGGGGGGAGGTTAACAGGGTGATGGGTATTAAGGAGGCACGTGTTGTGATGAGCACTGGGTGTTATACGTAACTAATGAATCATTAACACTACATCAAAAACTAATGATGTGCTATACGGTGGCTAACTGAACATAATGAAAAAAATTACAAAATTAAAAAAAATAAAGTCAAGGGAAAAAAAACACTGAGGCCAGGTCAACTCAGTGGCTTCTCTTTAAGTAGAGGCTAAAAGGAGATATTCTGACCACAGTCTTCATGCTCTATCATGTGATTGTTAAGTGATTGGTTGATTTTTGTTCTGTATAATGGACCATTTAATTTTTTTTTTTTAAAGATTTTATTTATTTATTTTGACAGAGATAGAGACAGCCAGCGAGAGAGGGAACACAAGCAGGGGGAGTGGGAGAGGAAGAAGCAGGCTCATAGCGGAGGAGCCTGATGTGGGGCTCGATCCCAGAACGCCGGGATCACGCCCTGAGCCGAAGGCAGACGCTTAACCGCTGTGCCACCCAGGCGCCCCTGGACCATTTAATGTTTTTAAAGGTTATTAAACCAGGACTTTTTGAAAGCCAATGTACACAGGAATCACCTGGGGATCTTTTTAAAATGCAGATTCTGAGTGGTGACTGGGTGGTTCAGTGGGCTGGGCAATGGACTCTTGATTTCATGGTCTCAGGATCCTGAGATTGAGCCCCGAGTCAGGCTCCATCCATGCTCTGTGGGGAGTCTGCTTGAGATTCTCTCTCTCTCCCTCCCTCTGCCCCTCGCCCCACTTGAATGTTCTCTCTCTATCAAATAAATAAATAATCTTTTTTTTTTTTAATGCAGACTCTGGTTCAGGAGGTCTGGAGTGAGGCTGGAATCCTCATTTCTAACCAGCTCCCAGGAGACGCTGATGCTGCTGGTCCAGGAACCACATTGTGAAAGCAAAGATTTAGTGGGTTAGTAATCAGTTTTAAGAGCAATACATATTTTTAATCTGCATCACACAACTGCAATATTTTAATAACTTGGTGAAGAATTGTTTGTGACACAGCTGAGAATTTTTATTTCTTCCATGTTCTGATCTTTTGTGGTATCCCTTTATTAAGTTTAAAGAAGGAAGTTTGGGGGCACCTGGCTAGCTTAGTTGGTAGAACATACGACTCTCGATCTCAGAGTTGTGGGTTCAAGCCCCACGTTGGACGTAGAGATTACTTAAAAATTATTAAAAATCTTAAAAAAAAAAAAAAGAGGAGGAGGTTTGAGGGAGGAAGGTGTTGCTCAGATGAAGAAGTTGTTGAACTTGCTTTCTGTTCCAGAAGGAGACCCATGAGGAGGGTGACCCATCAGAGCGAGGAAGGAGAGGAAATGCGGCCCTACTGCTCATGGGAGCAGGCCTTTCAAGACAGTCTTATCTCAGCATGCAGCTCCAGAAATGCAGAAGCAACGCTCTCATCTCAAAAGCAAGCTCTCCTGAGAAGTTTATAAACACCCGATATCCTGCATGGAGAAACACAAATAGAAAAGAGGAGAAATAACACACAACAAATGAAAAACCCTCCCCGAGAGAATGGGCAGCCACACGTCTCTGAGGGCCCAAGTCAAGCTGGAAGAAGCAGCTGGCCCTTTTGGGAGCAGGTCACGGAGAGCCCAGCAGAACGAAGGTAAGTGAGGGGCCGAGGACACCTGCAGCAGAGCAGAAAACATCTGCAAACCCTGAAGAAAACAGCTGGGGGGGGCGCAGAAAGGGGGTCATAAAAACTACCCTCGTCGGCTCTGATGATGGAGAGAAGTGGGAAAAGCCTGGATAGACTTTGGAGGTGGAACCAACAGGAGCAGGTGATGGATTGGCTGGGGGGGGGGGGGGGGGGGGGGGGGGGGGGAGCAGGTGCGGGGTTCAGGGGAGTGGAGCTGGGGAGCAAACACAGCATCTGTGGGGAAGGGCGGTCAGTGGGGCAGGTGGGCAGGCGCCAGCGCCAGAGTGGTGATTAGCAAGTGAAGGGGAGCGGGCGCCAACCAGCCTTCGACAGCGTTTGGGAACCATGACTAGACAGAAGGCTATTTGGGGGTTTCCTTTGTCTCCCTGGGCCACCAGCTGAAGCCGCGCATAAGCTCATCTGTTCTGGGGCCTGAGACAACAACACTGATTTCACCAAAACCCTTGCTTGGGCTTTGGAAAATAAGAAAAGAAAAGGGGCACCTGCCTGGCTCTGTCGGTGGTAGAGCATCTAACTCTTGATCCCAGGGTCATGAGTTCAAGCCCCATGTTGGGTGTGGGGCTTACTTTAAAAATAAAAATAAATAAGGAAAGAAAAACACCCTTTGAAAGCTTCCACAAGTTGCTGCAGTTCTTTTTTGGAAGTCCCTTATTTCTTTTCAAAAGGATGTTACTCAGCAGATTGGTTTCTGTTTTCCTCTCTCCAACTAGATCGCCTCGTGTTCACACATCAAAGTGAGAAAACATGGCGGGAGTATTTTTAAGTCTCTAAATTGTAGCCTTGGAGGGTGGGGAGCATGTGGGCTCTCCCCAGTCCCTACATTTCAGAAAGGTTCTCCTTCCCCTGCAAACTGCAGCCTCCTCACCTCACCCTTTCCCTCTCCATGAGCTACCCGCTCCCTGTAGCCCCTGGAGTGTGGACCAGGCTCTCTGGATGGCCTAGCACTCAGTCCTAAAGAACCAGCACCTTCCCTCTCTCCCTGGGCCTCTCTTCCTCCCTGCTCCCTGTGCCCATGCTGATCACCGCTCCTACCCATGCTCAGGATCACCTCAGCACACAGTGCTCTCAGCCGGCCATCATGGCCCAGGCTCTCCAAGACACTGCTCCCTTGGAGATGAGTCCCAGGAGCCTTCTGATACATCTATACCCCTCGAGCTCTTTGCTATGTGCTTCTCTATGCCTAGACCTACTGTGGGCTCTCCAGGCGGGAGACAGACCTGGGCAGGGAGTCTTTCTGTATGTGGCCCTCTTATATTTCATCTTTTCATGACTGATCACTAAGGACTGGGGAGTGGGCACTGCAGAATTGGGTTGATCTCCAAGAATACTGTCAGGTGTGCCCTTGATATGCACTCTGGCTTTCCTTTTCCACAATCACATCAGACAGGAGAAGGGCATGGTCTTCCACATGGTACACATGCAGAAATATGGCTGACCCATGTCCTCTCTATCTATCCAGCACCCACTTCCTCCAGGAATCCTCCCATGACCCCATTCCCTACAGATGTCTCCTTTCTATAAGCCTCCAAAGCAGTGGCCAGCAAGCTAAAGCTCATAGGCCAAAACTGGACTGCCATCTGTTCTTTTAAATAAAGTTTTATTGTAACAAGGACATGCTCATTCATATCCTTATTGCTTATGCTGCTTTTATGCTACAATGGCAGACTTGAGTAGCCAGGGTAGGCACCATATGGCCTGCAAAAACCAGGGTATGTTGTATCTGGCCCTTTATAGGAAGGCTTGCCCAACTCCTTCCATAGAGTATCTTCCTTTACAATGTTACACTTCCTACTTTGGGCTTTTCACCTCTTCAGTCAACATTTGAGAACTCTGAAGAACAGGAACCGTGGACGAGTGTTTTTCCCTTCAGGTAACGGAAATTCTCTCCCAGCCTTGCTTGAACAATCATGGCTTCTATTGTTTCACAGAACAGGAAGTCCAGAGACGAGGCAAGAGTCAGCGACAGAACCACATTCTTTGTACTTTTCTGCTCTGTCAGCAGCTGTGCTGGCTTCATCCTAATACTGTTTCCCCCCATGGTCCCACAATGGCCGCCAACAGCACTTGGAGCCACATGCTCCCTTGTTCACCACCAGAAAGGTGAGGGGAGAACTGGCTGCTCTTTCCCAGAAGCCCGAGCAAGCCCCCACCCATTGAATCTCATTGGCCCAAATTGGCTCACACCTGCCTGGGACTGAGCCAATCCCTGGCAAGTGGCATGAGATTAGCATGACTGACTTAGGCTACTTAACCATCTGGGGTGTAATGGATGCTGGAGAGTCAACCACAGTGTCCTTACAACCAAAACTTTAAAAAATAATTTTGTCACAGGGCACCTGGGTGGCTCAGTCAGTTGAGCATCCAACTCTTGATTTTGGCTCAGGTCATGATCTTGGGGTCATGGGATCAAGCCCTGTGTCCTTGCTCAGCTTGGAGTCTGCTTGTCCCTCTCCCTCCTCCCACTTGTTCACTCTCTCTCTCTCTAATAAATAAATAAAATCTTTTAAAAATTATCTTGTCATAGTTTCATCTCTCAGTATACTATGTTTTAAAATATTTCAAAGCAAAAGCCAAATTGAAATATAATCACTCAGGATGGTAGTGTATTTTGTGAGTCACCTGTTCCTCGTGGCATCATTAAAACCATAATGAGCATCCCTTTAGTGCTGCAATCACAAATAAACACAAGCTCTGCCCTCCAAAATTACACCTAAAATGACCCAAAAACATATTCTCCATATATTATACATTTATATTCCAAACCAAAAATATCTAATTCCAATGTGTTCTAGAACTTTTAATTTACTAAACCACAGACATCCCCCCCCCCCCGCCCCAAGGCCTTCGTTTCTAGAATGCTGAAACAGGAGCCTTCTTCCCCACCCCCCACACCCCAGCTAATTGGAATTCCAACCATTTAAGACCATAGGAAAATACCCGATATCTCTACAAATGAGATGTTCAGCCTGCTTTAACACTCTGCTATCCAGCTCAGATTTTTTCCAGAGGTTGTTGAAATGTTATTTCATTCCTAGAGGAAAAAAAGAAAAGAAACAAAAATAAATAAATGAAATGAAATAAAACCAATAATTCCTTCCAGAAAGGGCAACCCCACTCTCACTTTGCCCCATTGTATAATGATGTGAAGAAACAAGGGGAAATGGCTTTCATTGAACAGTTGCCATGACTTCAGACACGTGCCAGGAAAATCGTGGACAGCTGTGAGACCTCTATCCACCCAGAGGTGGGCGAGGCCTTGACCAAGTGCTCCCCTCAAGGAACAGCAAGGACCCACAAATAGCAAGCTGAGGTAAATCAATGGGCAGCCCTTGCCAGAATGTGTTATGTGGGTGCAAAACATCAACCTCCAGCAGCCATGACCCATCTCACCACCTTTAAGGTGGGGGGCCGCCCCAACGCAGGCCCAGGCAGAGCCGTATTTCCGCCTTAAAATCAGGTGGAACGGGCATGTGCAGGAAGAGGGGAGCAGAGCTGTGCTCTGGTTACATAGAGTAACACCACATTAGCGGCCGGGCCGGTTGAGTTATAGGCTGGGGACCCGACAGTGGTCTTCTCATAGGGAAAGGGCATGAGCCGGCCTCTGAGTCATTCCCCCTTCTCCCAGGGAAGCTATATGTCTACCACCCCCAGTGAGGCCCACTCCGATGAGGGAGAAGTGTGCTATTAAATGTCACTTTGATATAAGGGCCTCTGTCTAGAAATTCAGTGTTGAATCATGGTGTGCTTGGCTTGAACAATATTGAGGGGGGCCGCCCGCGTCCCCTGGGTAGGTCAGCCCAGGTCTGGACCCCTATGCAATGATGACATTGCTGCTGACGTGAATCATAAGTGTGATTTATTTGTTCAAGCTCCATATTCCAGGCAGGAGTGGTTTGCAGGGTTGACAACCTGCAAATTGCAAAGTGGAAAGTTTATGAGGCTGATTTATGGATGAAGTGAAGGGCCACTTCTCTACACAGAGAACAACTAAATACCTCCTGAAGCAAGATCTTGTTCTTATCAGGCTGGGTGGCATCTCACAAAGTCTGACTTACCTGTAAAGAAAGGAGGCAGGAAGACACAGAGTTACTTAGACTCTTACTGGTGCACGGTGCTCACCATGAGTCCCCCAACACTCACCAATATCACAAGTCGGGGTGTCCCCATCACTGCCTCCATCGTCTATGGCAGCCCTACCATCATGGCCTCTGTCATGCCCATTACCACTCTCATCACCACCAGCATGATCCTCACCTTCACCATGACCTTACCACCACCATTATCATTCCTACCTCCACCCACCATGCCTATTGTCAATAACCCACTGCCACGTTCAAAACCTCCAGCAGCCACTTCACTGCTGCTTTCATGATTCCCTCAGCCTCTTTGGGGGCTCATAAGTCATCTTATAGTCTCCAGCAGGACTGAGCTGCAAATGGGCCATCCCAAAGAGACAAAGCCTAGAAGAAGCAAACACACTTTTCAGCATCATTGCTTAGTGAGTTCACAAGCCTTCACAGGTTTCCCCACCCACTCACCATACTAAGAATCCTGTGGTCACAGAAATCATATTCTTTTTATTACACTTATGTTGATAGAGGCTCCAGGAAACAAAGGTGTACACCCTCATGGGCTTCCCATGTTGCTAAGTGTTTTATTAGCTCTGGGCCTGTTGACCTTCCTCGGTTGCACGTTCCTGGTCTTCTGGGGCACTATCTCCTTGCTCCTAGCCTGGGTCATTAACTGCATAAAGCCTAATAGTGTCATCAACATATAGAAGGTCTGAGTTGGGAGTTCCTTCTCCTTAGGGGATGATTAAAGTTACACCGAACTACCCACCCTCATTACCAATGTCCTTACCACAAGTGTCACCACCAGAACCATGACCACTATCCTCATCTTTACCACCGTCACTATCATTGACATCACCTGACCACCAGCATCTGCAGGCCAGATTAAGTAATAAGTTGTGCAAGGCATTCTGCTAGGTACTGAATAGAGAAATTCAGAATCTTAGTTTCTAGAAGAACAGCCCCCGAGGAATACCCTTTTGAAAACAGACTCAGAGGATACACCATGTATAAGAGGAAGGAAGTTCCACTGCCGGTTGAATTTGGGAAATGCAGCATCCTAACAATGCCCAATGTCCTTTAGCATACTGAAGGCCCTGAGATGTCCTGCAGGAGAGGAATCTGGGTAAGGCTGTGGGACCCAACATTTCTCAGGAATATTTTGCCACTAAATTATTGCTCCCCTTAACCTTTATTAACATCAAATGAACCCATGTTCCACAGACACACTCTGAGAAGTGCAGCTCTGAAAGCTTGAAATTGTGCAAGCAACGGTGACATCAACACAGAGGCACTCGTGGGCCACCAGTTTGAATGCTTCTTGGGAGCATACACTTTAGCACCCAATCACAAAGCCAAAATGGTAACCTTCCTTGGGCGCTGGAAGATAGGGTGGTCATCGTCTCAGCCTATATATTCACTGTGTCCTCTGAGTATCTTATGAAGACAAGCATTATTTGTGCTGCTCTCAGTACATCCAGTTTCCCCTCCCAGGTCTGGGGACATCCCGTAGCTTTGAATGTGCATTTTCCAAGCCATTAAGTAACTAAGGAACAGTTTAGGGACACCTGAGCCTCCAGACAGCCATCCCTAAGGGCAGATCACCCAGCCTCAGAGACAGGAGGGACCAACCCCAAGGACAGGCCGGAGGAGGGGTGAGGACACCCCTCCCTGGGGCCACGGTGGCTGCCAGTCCTCCACACAGCACCCATTTTCTCCACACAGCACAGTCCACAAGCACCAGTCCAGGATGGGGGCCAGCCTAAGTCCATCATTGGTCCAAGATGAAAGGAGAGAACTATATCCTCAGAGTAGATTTTGCATGAAGCTAAATGCATTCAACTCAGAGGGTATCCTGAAATTGTCAGTTCTACCCTGGGAGTTAGACTATCCTAAGCATGGGTGATATTAGACGGCAGGTCTGTTTGTTTCCTGGGGCTGCCATAATGAAGGACCACAAACTGCGTGGCTTAAAGCCACAGAAACTGATCATCTTGCAGTTCTGGAGGCTCAGGGTCCAAAATCAAGGTGCCCACAGGGCCCCACTCCTTCTGAGACTCGAGGTAGAACCCTTCCTTGCCTCTTCCCAGCTTCCGGTGGGGACTAGCAATCCTTGGACCTCCTTGGCTTAAAGCTGCATCTCTGCCCCTGCCTTCACATGTCCTTCCCCCCCGTGTCTTCACCTTTGCCTTTCCTCTGGTTCCAAATCTCGTCTTTTTATAAGAGCACCAGTCATATTGGATTAGGGGCCCATTCAACTCCAGCCTGACCTCATCTTAACCAATGGGACCTGCAACAACCCTATTTCCAAATAAGGTCAAATTCACAGGTACCAGGGAATAAGACTTCAACATATTTTTGTAGGAGACACAATTCAATTCATAACACTGGTTTTCCTCCTGGTGTCCTCACTGGGCAAAAGAAAACGCTGCAGCCCTGAAGTTGAATCAAGATGTTGTTTGCTTTTTGTCTATTTTAGGGGGGGGGTTGTTTTTGTTTTACAGGTGAATGAAATTCCACCACTCAGAAGCCATAGGAGAGGGCATTTTCCACAGTACCCACTCTCCCACCTCCTGACCCCACCTTGGCTGCCCCCCTCCCAGCCAGGCCTCACCCCTGAGGGCACCTCACAGGAGGGAGGGCTGGTTTCAGCCTCACTGTCATCCGCCTGGGGACCCCAAAGGGCAGGAGTATCCGTTCAACCTCCCCTGGCAGGTAAAAAGCATAGAGCAGGCCTCCTCCCTCATCTCCTGCCAGGGCCCCTCACCCGAAGGAGAAGAAGATTCGGCTGCCTGGCCCAACCCCAGGGCAAGGGGGTTACCCTCAGGCAGGGCTGACCTCATCAGCCTTCCTGCAAGGGCCCCGTGGGCAGAGCAGGCCTACCACTGGCTTGGCCTCCTGGCTCCAGTTGCAAAACACAGAAGACAGGCTGATGCTTGAGGCCCTGTCAGCCAGGTTAGGGGGAGAGCCCTCCTATTCCCTCTGGGCCTGTCTGGCCTGACAGTTGGCTTTGGCACATCGTAGGCACTCAAGGGAAGCCTGTGGAATGGAAGAGAATGAAGTTGAATTTCATATTCCCCATTTCCATTTCATTTACTTGGCTCCTTCTGTTCCCCTCAAACCTGGCCAGGCCCTGTGGACTCCGACTTCCATCTTCTCTATCCCGCTATACCTGCTCCCAAGAACACCTTTTCCTCTCCTCCATTTAGACAAATTCCAAGCACATTTTCAAAGATCCGTGGAGTCCCTCCACCTCCGTGACCGTGCCAGCCTCCAGAATCGAGAAGCTCCGTGCCAGACATTTGGGGTCCAGACACTGTTATCTGCTTATCAAAACACATTTTCTCTCCGTAGGTGCACAGGACACACGTCGATGAGTCACTCTAGCAACAAATGTTACACATCACTGTACTCTCCTAACTCATAGCTCAACATCTTCCCCCGGGCATCCTGCCTCCTCTCCCACCCCCTCCCAAGGTGTTCACCCCTAATAAACAACTCGTGCCCCAAACTCCATTTCCGCATCGGCTTCTGACAAATCAACCTGTTAGAGAGATCGTGACAATTTTAACTTATGATCTGAAAGCACTGAGCATCGTGCGTGACACATAGTAGGCACTCGGGGACGTCACTTCCGCCCTTGCTCCCCAGTGAGGAATGAGTGGAAGGCCGTGTGCAGGCAGGTGTGAGTTAAATCTCTCCAAGCCGGTAGGAGGGCCTCAAGAACACCACATGCCAAGTTCCTGGAAAGGCCAGGCAGGAGGGCCCAAAGACTCGCAGCGACCTGTGATTAAAGAGACAGAAGTGGATTCAGATGGCCAGGAAATCTCGAGACTCAGCACGGCGAGCAGTAGCGAGGCCTGGGTGGAAATCTATATGCAGAGGTAATGTTTTCCAGCTCCTCGGGCACGGCTGCCCTGCAGACTTCTGTGTCTGCCCAGGAGTGGAGGCTGCTCCGCTTTGAGTTTTTCCTATAAAAGGAGCCCCCTGGCTATTATTCTTTGCGGTGTGAAGTGGAAAATTACCTGGATGAGGTTTCACATGGAGCAGCAAGTTGTTGGAAGTGGCTGGAGGGGCTTCTGAATTGAGAACAAGATACGAAGCGAGGCCTTGGGGGTGCCAGGCTAACGTCAAGAAAGAAAAGAAAAGAAAAAAGGGAGTGTGGGTCTGAACTCAGGGGCCTGGTGCCCACGTACCTCGGCGTGAGAAACTGAGACTTGATCAGTAACAAACCCCTCTGCCTACCTTTTAAGACCCCTTCGATCTCCCTCAAGCCAGCTCCCCAACCTGAACAGTCTGGAGAGTGGTATTTGCTAAGGGCGCCATGGGGTAGAGGCCCGGGGAGACAGCAGAGCAGATATGGCCCCGTCTCCAGAACCAGGCAGCTCCAACTCGGCCTCAGCTCTGCCACTTTGTAGCTGTGTGACTTTAGGCAAGTTATGTAACCTCTCTGGGCCTCATTTAGCTATTATTATCTTTCTTCTCATGCTATTCTTGCTGTTTAGAGTTACAATCTCTGGGCAAACGGATGAACCCGCCTTGAAACAAAAGCAAACTGTGTGTTCCCCGCTGCTGAAGTTCGCCAGAACTACAAGGCAGGCTTGAGCTTCCAGATGGACTTCATGCATTTGAGAGGGGCCTTGAAGGGCAGACTTTGGACGGGCCTGGGAAAGAGAGAGGAACAGAGAGCATAAAATACTGAGATGAAACCACAAAGGCAGGAATGGGCGTGGGGTGCTTGTGGGGCAGAGAGGAGCCCGGGGCACCCCATGGATGCAGCATCTGCTTGCTGGTGCTGAGGATTCCGAGGTGAGGGATACACGGTCTGGAGCGGGCAAGAGTCAGCGTCTGGTCAGGGAAGCAGAGACCCACAGAAGACAGCAAGGCATCCAGTTAGCAACAGCCAGGAACCAAAGCCAGCCAGTGGGGGCTGAGGCCACGGAGGAACTGCAGACCCGGCCCAAAGCTCCACCAGAAGAAGCTAAGAAATACCCCCACTGCTCCCCCCACTGCTCCCAACCTCCTGCCATTGCTTCCCATCGATGGGACCTAACCAGAAGCCATTACTGGCAAGGAACCTGGGAAACGCGGTTTGCAGCAGTCAGCACTCACCCCTACCCCGCAGTAGGAGGCCGAGCAGACGAAGGCACACAGTATGGCAGCGACCATGACAGAAATACCCACAGATGCCGCAAGAGGCCTCGGCAGGATGACTACCCGGGCTGGGGGTCAGTGAGGGCTTCTCCAGAGGAGCCCACCCCTGAGACGAAGCCGGAGGTAACAAGGAGAAGGGAGGAAGGCTCTGTGCTGAGCCAGGGAGCAGCGAGCGGAGGTCCAGGAGGTAAGGGGGCACGGTGCCATTGCACCCAACAGGACAGGCAGGTGTAGCCCACAGGAGGCACGGAGGTGGTGGAGGTCAGAGGGCAGAGAATCTTCTCGTGGCATCTGGGCCCAACCCTGAAACCTCCTGGGAGCCCTGGAAGGTCTGAAGTGAGAGTGGCCCAGGGGGTACCTATGTAAGCATCCCACTATGGCCACACGGAGAGTTCTGGATTTGAAGGGGGCGGCCTGAAGGCTGGCGGCCCGGGGCTGCATGGAGTTGCTGCAATGTGAATGGAAAGGGAGTTTGCAGAGACAGTGCCCACGTGGAAGTAACAGGACTTGGGGGGCTGTGGGAGGCAGGGGTAGCCAGGGGGGCACCCAGGGTGACCGCCGGGTTTCTGACTTGATCCGGAAGCTGTGTCTCCTCACACAGCATCTCATTTGGACTTCACATAAATCTGAGTTTGTCAGTGTCGTCATCCCCACATTACGGGTGAGAACAAAGGCTCTGAAAGGCGACTTACACCTGTTCGGTCCCCAGCTAGTAACAAGTGCGCGAGGGACTAGGCAGGGCTCTTAGCCTGGGCTCCGCACCTGGGCAGAAGCTCGTGTCCTCCTTCCCGACCTCTGCCTGAAGTCTAGCCCCAAGCACTGCAGCCGGCGCCCGGGACTCTGTGGGCCACCGCAACATCCCCACCCCAGGGTGCTTAACAGTTACCGCAAGCACCGTCCACACGCCTCACATCTTCAAAATGGCGCCGCCGGGGCCTGCTGCCGGATCTCCCTGCTTCACACATCCTGCTCCAGCATGGGTTTTCTAGCTAAGTCAATGTCCTTGGTTTACTTGGTAATCCTTGGTTTTTTATCTTAGGCTTTGAAAACATTGCTTGGAAAAGGGTCCACAGGCTCCAGCTCACCCAGAAAATCAGAGAAACCTGATCTAAAAAAGAACTCTCCCCCCACCATCCCCCACGCCATAATTCTTAGCTCGCCCGGCCCATCCATGTCCTTGGGGGGCTTAATGAACTGGGGGTTGGGGGTGTCCTAATGCCTGTAAGGCTCTCAGGAAAGAATGGAGGACTTCATGTTTTTCCTCAATTAACACCACATGGATACGTCAGCTTCGGTTCCTGATATTTCAGCATGGCTCCTAATTAAATCATATTTGTCTCTGTCAGGCCATGGGTCCCAGACTGGGGCTCAGACATCACAGCCACAGAACACAGGAACCCCTCGAGTGCATGACTAACGCTCGCACAGCCAGGTGGGCAGGGAAGGCAGAGGAAACGGAAGGCTGGAGAGGCTCTGAGGCTTGGTCTGGGGACTCCCGCCCAGGGCTTTGCCGGGATGTGAGGAGCACTCAGTCTGGCTCCTTCTGACCTGGGGCACGCCTGGCACCACCCAGTGCTTCCAGAGCCTCCCCCACAAGGACCAGTGCCTCTCTGGACACCTGTCCTGAGCGACCCGCACTGCCATGGCTCTCGCTGTCTCTTCTCAGGACTAAATGCATTCCACATGGTCGCCAGCCTCAGCTCTCCCCTGGCAGAGGCCGAGGGACCCTCTGCCTCACATCTGACCCCTTTCCAACCCCAGCCCAAACAATGCATCTCTGTCTGCAGCGTATTCCCTGCAGAGGGAAACTCTGATGAAGGCCAAGCCTCCCACCCCCTCGCGACCAGTCCAGCCCCCCGTCGTCTGGTGCCACCCAGCCCGAGTGCCCATAGCAACCCCCCATCCCTTTCTTGATATCATTCCTGGAATCCAGGAGGGGTCCCCTGGGATCTGAGACCCAGCAGAGGGGACCAGAAAGGACGATAACCTTGAAATTGCAGGGTTGGAGGCTAAAACATAGGCAGGCAAAATGTGAGTGCCCCAAGGGCTGATGGAGAGTGGTCCACCTGGCACTGGGCAGGACTGGGGAAGGAGCTGGGTCCGTGGGTAGAATGCTACCGCTCAGGGGCTTCACGGGGGCAGGTGCTCTGCACACACAGCAGGGCTGAAGGCACCTGGATAGACCATGCATGCACCTATCAACCCTCTTCCTGGCTCGGTGCTGGGGATATTCCTATCACCGTGTCCTCACACTCTCTGTCCTAGCGATGGCTGGTAGGCCCAACACCCCATGCCATAGATGCTTTCATCCAAGACTGTACAAAGTATGGAGGAACAGAGGAAAAGTAGTTCATGCCCCTGGGGGTGCCAGGGTCCCTCTGTGGTGGACACTGTCAGGTACCATCCCAATCCCCCTTCAAGGAAGGACTTGTTTCTGCAGCTGCTGGCAGTGGTCAGCTGTCAGCCCCTCGTGCCTCAGCCTCAGAGAGCTGCCTTCCTCGAGGTCTGCCCTCTCCCAGCCGCCCACCTCCAGGACCAATCGGTCAATCTCGGGTACTGGGAAGACCCATCTCGGCCCAAGGCAGGTGGCCTTTGACTGGGCCACACTTGCTGCAGAGCACCCATAGGGTCCTCCAAGGCTGTCATGGGCCTGCAGACAGCTTGCCCTCTCCCCCTGCCCACACCTGCTCCCTCGCCCCCACCCCAAGGCCCCAGTGCCCTCCCCACTAAACGTCCTGCACACAAATCCTTCTCAGAGCCTGCTTTCCAGGGAGCCCGGGCTGCAACCACATCCCCCAAAGAAGAGGCAGCGTTTTCCAGGGTCGGAGGCAGGGTCCGTGGGCAGGGTCCAGGGCAGAAAGCTCACAACGCGGTGGCTGAACCAGACGTGGTCCCGCTGCCACAGAGCTGCATCTGGTGGGCGGGCGGTGCATACCAGGCAGCCTGAGGTCTGCTCCGGGGAGCCCTGGGGGGTGTCTTTGCCTAAAGGAGTGAGGGGAAGCTTCCACAGGAGCGGATGTGATGCTCAACGTTGGAGGAGAAGAAAGAGTCCGCAGGCAGAGGAGAGAGAGGTTTGGGGTGGGGGCCCTCACCCCGAGTATCTGCAGCTCACAGATGCACGGAGAAAGCCTGCAGAGGAGCTCATGAGGTCACCGGGGAGACATTTCCAGCAAGGCGGGCCTTCTCTGGACTTCAGTTCTTGGACAACAGAGAGGCTTCAAGAGGTTTTCGGCAGAGGAACGTCCACATGGGGGTGTTTTCTGGGGGAGTCACTCAGGTGGAAGAGAAGGATGAGGGAGAACTGAGGTGGGCTGAACCAAGGCAGCTGGCGAGCGGGGCCACGGTATTTCAGGCTTACTACTGATGGGCAGACTTGAGAAACAGGAACCAGGGGAGGTTTACGAACTCCCACATCTTCTCATCTCTTTGGTCTACGTTCCTTCCCTCTTCAGCCAGTGCCTACCAGGCAGCCCTGTGGCGAGAAGCTCCACACCCAACAACAGATGCAAAAGAGCCTGGCGCGCAGGAAATGCTCACTACGTTTCCCTGCTTATTTCTCTACTCTCCACACACCGGGTGTCTGTCATCCCAGGCTCCTGACGGAGAAGCTGAGACCCTGTGAAACAAGGGCGACGTTGACAATGTAGAGACTGGCCTGGCCTACCCACTCCGCCCAAAGGGCAGCCTCCCCACACAACACACCCTCACTACCTGGGCCGGGAGCCAGGGTCTGGAGGGTTCCAAACACGGTCAGTTTGGTTGGGGAAACTTCATGCTCCAGGAGTTGCCTTCGGACTGCTCTGTAGCCCCAAGGGGAGCAAAGATAGGAGAAGGTGGGGCTGTGGGTATTCAGAGCACAGAGAAAGCCGAACAGGAGCCGGGGCTAAGGGGGCCAGAGGGGAGGGGTGAGGGGAGCAGGGCCGGGGGCGGTGGTTGGTGTAGGGCCAGCAGGAGGGCGGCTCCTGCCACTGCCTATCACCAAGTCCAGGAGTCAAGGAACTCGAGGGGTCCAGGATGAGAAAGAACAGGGGGGACGTTAGAGGCAAAATGTGAAGTTAATAAAAATACTTGATTCAATCAGACTCCAAAAGCAGCTGCACCCCTGCAATGGCGGCCCAAGCTGGCTTTCTGACTTTTCACTTTGGTTAATCATCTAATGGCTTGCAGGGCTCCCTGCTGCTTGATGACTTGCACATTTTTCGGTTTCTTCTCTCGCCCACCCTGCCTTCCTGTGCAACTCTGGGCTTCCTTCTCTGGAGTCTACCTCCCCTCGAAATCAGCTTCACCCCGTCTCCTCTTTTTCGAGAGGATGCCGAGTCCCAGACGGGAATTTTTGTGGACCTTAATCCGCCCTGATTGAGCAGGTGTTTCCAGGGAGCACAGAGAATTAGGGATCTGGACCCTGTCCCTCAAAATTTGATGGTCAAGGTGAGGCAAGTATTTTGGCATTCACACACCAGGTACAGGGCGAGTGGGAGTCAGCACTGAGAATCAGGCTGGAGGCCAGTGCCAAAAGATTTTTAGCCAGTTTGCCCTTTTGCAAAAGGACCCAAACTATCGGGCCGGAATTGAGATGTGGAAGGCAAAGGATTTGGGTTTTGATCCTATGGGCAATGAGAAAAAGGTAGTCCTTGGGCTGCATTCTTCTAGAAACAGAGCCTGAGACGAGGATTTTGTCCAACTGATTTACTTGGGAGGTGATCCCAGGAAGCATCGGTAAGGGAGGAGGGAAGAGAAGGAGGCCAATCTGTGGCATAGTAATGAGCAAGTTACCACCGAGGGCATCTGGGGCTCAATGCCACTGGGATCTCTGAGAGTCTGAGTAGGATATGCCTCAAAGTTGTCCCACCAGAGGAGCAAGGGAGCTGGGGAATTTATACACCACTGGCATCAATGGAGGCCTGTTCCTTGGAGTGTAAATGCCCCAGCATTTCTAGCCAAACACTCAGGCAGCAAGCCACAGGGGCTGCAGCTGGCCACCACCAGTGTATAAGAATGATCAGTGCTGGGGCGCCTGGGTGGCTCAGTCATTGTGCATCTGCCTTAGACCCAGGGCGTGATTCCGGGGTCCTGGGATCGAGCCCCACATTGGGTTCCCTGCTCTGCTGGGAGCAGGGAGCCTGCTTCTTCCTCTCCCACTCCCCCTGCTTGTGTTCCCTCTCTCGCTGGCTGTCTCTCTCTCTCTCTCTGTCAAATAAATAAAATAAATAAAATCTTTAAAAAAAAAAAAAAAAGAATGGTCAGTGCTGGGGCTGTGGGCAAGACATCAACCATATCCCCTATGGGTGTGACCAAATGGAAATTCAGCTCTCATTATCACCTGAGAGACCCATGGGTCCAGTGAGCACTGATGTGAGAGGGGCAGGGGTAGGGGGTGGGAATCTGAGCTGACTGGAGAAATGTGTAGAATTCAGAGATGCAGGATGGAAGACAAGAAATTCTAGACAAGAGTGAAAGCCATTTCCAAAAAAAGACCTGGACCAGTGGTGGAAGGTGCAAGATTGTTATGGAAAAGACCATCCGTCGTGCTCCATTCAAGGAGCCTGGTAAGAACACTACGGGAATAGAGGTGGTGAGCGGGATGTGGCTAGATGTGCACAGGCTCTGCTCTATACTGAGAGCCAGGCTCAGAGCCCAGGACTCTCTCCCTCGTGGGGGGCCCAGGACTCTCTCCCTCGTGGAGGGCCCAGCCCTGCCCACTCTGGGTTGCCTTCAGAACCAACAGGCTGGGCACAAGGGGCTTTCTCTCTCCCACCCTGCCAGGCCCTTCTGTGAGGTCTGTACTCAATATAACATCTATACAAGCCATAAACTAAGATGGTCCAGGGGCACCTGGGTGGCTCAGTCAGTTGGGCGTCTGTCTTCAGCTCAGGTCATGATCTCGGAGTCCTGGGATCAAGCCCCACATTGGGCTCCCTCCTTGGTGGGGAGTCTGCTTCTCCCTCTCCCTCTGCTCCTCCCCCCGGCTTGTTCTCTCTCTCTCTCTCTCAAATAAATAAATAAAATCTTTAAAAAAATATTAAGATGGTCCAAGGAACAAAATCTGACCATAGTTGCTTAAATTGTAGGATTCATAATCTCTCCTAACAAAAAGTCTAGAGGTGGGTGGCTCCCATCTGGGTTCTTGCAGCCCCACAGTGATGTCAAGGCTTTTCTGTGTAAGTCTCTTGGCTTTTCGTGGTGGTCACAGATGTCCGTCACGATCCAAATGTGACACCTTCACACAATGACGTGTGAGGCAGGCTAGAGGGAAAGAAGGAAGTTTTTCCTCTGTTCTCATCAGGGAGAAATGGGGTGTGAGCTTGGCCGGAGTTAGCTAACACACCCACACCCCATTCTTGAGTAAAATGGGGTTCTGTCAGGAAGGGAAGATGGCAGCTGGGTGTGACAAACAGAGTCTGCCAATCTCTGACTTCAGAATCCTCTCACCCTGTGGTTTGAGTGTGTGGACCCAGTCAAGGCCAGTTAAGGGTACGAGGAAACATCTCCAAATACTTGCCTTCCTGGGCTGCTCAGTCTCCCCACATTGTCCCCACATTGTCCCTGAGGGCACACACACACACACACACACACACACACGTGCGCACTTCCCCTTTCAAAACCTTCTCTTGAGGGCACCTGCGTGGCTCAATCGGTTGAGCGTCGTACTCTTGATTTTGGCTCAGGTCATGAGCTCAGGGTCGTGAGATCAAGCCCCATGTCAGACTCCGTGTTCAGTGAGGAGTCTGCTTGAGATTCTCTCCTTCTGTCCCTCTCCCTGCTCTCTCTGTCTAAAAATAAAAAAATAAATCTTACACACACACACACACACACACACACACACAACCTGCACTTGGTAAGACCCAAGAAACCCATTCACCAAGATGCAGGTAAGAACCATTGTTAAATCATTACTCCAGGGGCGCCTGGGTGGCTCAGTCGTTAAGCGTCTGCCTTTGGCTCAGGGTGTGATCCCGGCGTTCTGGGATCGAGCCCCACATCAGGCTCCTCTGCTGGGAGGAGCCTTCTTCCTCTCCCTCTCCCCCTGCTTGTGTTCCTCTCTTGCCGTCTCTCTGTTAAATAAATAAATAAAATCTTAAAAAAAAAAAAAAAGAAAGAAAGTAAACAAGGAACTTTACACTAGACATTTCCAAGTAAGCTTTCAGGAAGGCAATGAGGAGGCCCTTCGTTTTGTTATTTCTGGAACTCTGAAGACAGCCTGTGTTTGTCTGTGATGAAGTCAGACTGGGAAACTCTAAGTGTGGAGCTCCCTGTTCTGGCTGTGAGTACTCCACAGAGGCTTGGGTCAGCTTGTCTGATCGGAAGCTCTGGTGGCAGCTACGTGGGTCTCAGAATGATAAAGATTGGAAAATAAATTAGCGAATAACTGTAGTTCATTCGGCAGATAAAATATTCCCAAACCAACAGTCTATGGGGGAGAAAATTTAATAATGACACTTTCTGTAGTGGAGGTGAGTTTGGGAACTGCTGCTTTCATGCTCTAATGACAGGACATACCATGGAAAACAGAACCATGGTCTGGGGAGTCCAAGACCCCCCTGAAGGTCTCCTGAAACTTCATCCTATACTCAGCCTCTTTCTCCCACCACTCCAAGGCCAGACCTGCTGTCCCCCTTCCCATTTCCTCTCAGTCGATAGACCCAGATTCCCTCTTCTGTGCATCGGGCAGGCGTACAGAGGTGCCAGCCCTGCCCCCCAGGATGCAGACAAAGAGGGGAGACAGGAGGAGCCGCAAGCCCAGCAGGCACTCTGACACTTCCTGGAGTGCGGCCTTAGCTCCTCCTTGGCCGGGAGGGTGGCCACTAAGGCAGCGGGAGCAGTTAGGAAGGATGGTCTGGGGTGGGGGGTGCAGGCACACTCAGGGGCCTGCGGGGGTCTCAAAGCAAAGCGGTGGAGGAGGAGGGAAGAGGCTGGCAAAGTAGATTGGGACCAGATTGCAAAGGGTCTGGAATTCGAAACTGAGAGGTGTGCATTTAATTCATTAGAAAACGGGGAGATGTTGAGGGCCTATTCCTGGGGGTTTTGTCGAAACAGAGGAGAAACAGGCTCTGAGCCACGGATCTGTGCCATTGTTGTGAAAGACGCCTTAGAGTTTGATATCTCAAATGGCTTCACCTCCAAATCATTCACCCGTGTGAGTTAGGACACATGAGGCATGCCCTGACCCTGTGGCTTTATTTCCCATGGGAGTTGGGCCTGGCCAGGGAAGGAGGGGCCGAGCAGAGCCGGAAACGGCTACACTCGGGGGCCACAGGCGGCGGGGAGGGGGTGTCAGCCTGTGGGGGAAAGTGGGAGAGGACACGGCGGTGCCAGTGGAGGCGGGGGTGGCACCCAGGGGGAGAGCTCCTCACGCCCACGGAGTAAGGAAGTTGCCAGGGTTGCCAGACTGGGCAGGAAGGATGGACTGAACCATCGGTGAGAGATGAGTGAATGGCACCCCCCATCACTGGACGGAACCATTTCTCCAAATCCAGCCGGGAGCCCAAGTAACAGCCCCTTGCCGCCTTTCCCCACTATGCACCTCCAGGCGGAGCCTGCCCCCGGGAGCTCTGGTTGGGCGAACAGCCAGGCTCCGTCCAACACATCAAAACCCACCAGAGATGATGAGAATCTCGATTGCAGATGACATTCCTCCCCTTTTACTCCTTCAGGTAACCCTAAACCTTATGATGTCTAAATTATTATGCTGAAAGCGAAATCGAGTCTTTTCTAGCAGCAGGCGGATGCTTCCCAGCGAGCGCGCGGCCCCGCGAGCGGAGGTAATGGTTACCAGACGCAGACACAAACCCCGGGTCCGCCCAGGTCAGCGCATCCGGGGCCTACCGGCGCTGATGCCCACCTGCACTCACGCGGGGGCTCCGAACTCACACGAGGACCACGGGGGCCTCAGGAGCACCCCAGCTGAGGACATGGTGAAGTCACGTGGCTCTTGCCACAGTCCCTCGAGGCCCCGACATGGTCAGAGAATCCACAAATGGGAGCGCTGGAAGAACTTTTAAGTATATAGTCTCCTCCAGTGGTTTAAAGAAACTTGTTTTAAAGAAAAGAAGAAAAGAAAGAAGAGAAGAGAAAAGAAAAGAAAAGAAAAGAAAAGAAAAGAAAAGAAAAAAAGAAAAGAAAGAAATGTGATTTCCAGGCCCCAGTGTATCAGACAGAAGGGAAAGCCTGTGGAAGAGGGGTGAGGTAGGGCCCCAGGCCATGCAGCAGGCCGGCAGGCAGGGGGCGGGCAGGGATCTGCTTGCGTTCACACAGCCAGCTACTAGCGCCCCTGGAACACGGACCCGGGACTCATCTCTCCCACTGCCACACTCCGCTGGTCCTGCCATCCAGCCCCCCACCCCAGGCTGCGGAAAAGTCCAAGCCACTTGGTTTTGTTCCTTGGGGTCTGCAGGGACGACGATGTGACAAACGGCAGATGCGAGAAGGGGACGCACACCAGGCCTCCAAAGTCAGAAATGACCATCATTTCTTAACCAAGCCGGTAACAGATACTTGGTTTAGATAGTTTTTTGTTTCTTTCTCTCCTTTTAACAGTAGGGAAATTCATTCCTCTTCCTCAGTCTTTCACAGAAACCACCTCATCTCAAAGCTGACGTAACCCCACTAACTCTCAGTTTCTTTCCTCGCCCGTGTCCAGTCGGTCACCAAGTCCAGACAGGGCTTTAAAAGAGCTCTCATCCCACCGCCATCACCACCCTGGTGGCTACCCGGGTGAGGCTCCTTCTCTTCCCGGGGAACTTGCTCCAGCCTCCTGCCTGGCTCCCACCACCCCCTTCCTGGGCCTGCGGAAACGGGAGCCCTGGGAAGGATGGCCTCGGGCAGGGGTGCGGCAGGCTCCTAGGTTCCCAAGGGAACTGATGTACGCCCTGGCCTCCCTCCGCTGTGGGCAGAGCTCCTCCGAGCCAGCTGTGCTCTGCAGGGAGAGCTGGGGTCTCCCTCTGCTGAGGGAGTGTCTCCTCCAGGATCTTAAAGCTCCAAAGGCATGCGCCCTGCCTGCCCCAGCTCTCCTGCTCCTGGCTACCTCAACCAAGCCTTCTGGGAACCATCTCTGCTTCCAGCCTACACTCCTTGCCAAGGTAGTCAATTCTCAGCATTTGCCCTCACCCCTGTGTTCCAGTGGTCCAAACCCACCTCCTCTGAGGTTTAGACAATGTGGGGTTTGGGTGGGGCTGGAGGTCCTTACCTCCAGTGAACAAGCACAGAGCCCAGATCCATTCCCGTCACCATTGCTTCCTCATCTGTAAAACGGAGCTGAACCGTAGCCACCTCTTAGGACCATGGTGGGGGCTACATGAGATTATGCGTTCTAAGCACCACGGACCTTGTCCGGCTCCAGGTAGGGGCTCCATAAATGTTAGCTTAGAAAAACAGCACCCGACCTGCCTGTAAGGCCAAAAAGGAAAGAAAATAATATCTCCTGAGCTCCCTTACTGGCAAGGCCTGGTGCCAGGTGTTCTCCTAAGTTCTGACTGTTAATCTGCGCAGCTAGCCCTGCAGCTAATGCTATATATTTTATCCCCATTGTTACCATTTTGTAAATCAGGAAGCTGAGGAACTGTGAGGTCACTGCCCAGGATTCCTAAATGAGTCAGACCTCTTTTGGTGGCAAACGATTAAAGCCCATTTGGCCAATCTCACCCAAGAAGAGACGCCGGGGTTCGCAGGGTGCAGGAGTGAACACTGGGTGTTATACGCAAATAATGAATCATGGAACATTACATCAAAAACTAAGGATATACTGTATAGTGACTAACATAACATAATAAAAAAATATTATAAAAATAATAATAATAAAAAATAAAAAAATATTGAAAGTTATTTTCATTTAAAAAGAAGAAGAAGAAGCAAAGCCTGCGTGGGAAAGGCAAGCAGCAGCCAGGCTTCAGAGCAACCAGCTGCAGGGGCTCGGATCCCGCCAGACCTGTCCCTCCACCTGTGCTGGCGCTGCAGCCGGGCTACCTGCACGTGGCAGGAAGTGCCTCTGCCTGAGTTCCCACAGGGACGTCATCCACAGCCTCCCCTGCAGAGAAGGACTGACACCATTCCTCAGTTTCGGTTTCAGAAATCCCAGGGAAAGACTCTGATTGGCTCAGCTTGCACTAGATACCCACCCCTTAACCAATCAACGGTGGCCGGGGGACGGGATCGTGTGAGATGTTCCACTTCCCACAGAACCACGTGGAGAGAGCACGGCTTTGGGCAGCCTCCAGAAAGTGTGCAGCTCCCAAAAGACAGGGCTGTGGGCGGGCCACAAAATAGTAGCACGCTCTAGTTTCGTCGCCAGTAAGTGGAAGAGGCTGGATTGGTGCCCGGGTCTGTTGGGCTCCAAAGCCCGCATTCATTCTCTGACGCATACTGCCTCTCTGAGGCTCTAAATGTCTACTCCTGCATTAGGAAATCAGAGTTGGTCAGTCAGCCTCTCCAGAAAGTTCAAACAAATTGACGGCCTTAGACAACATAATACCCATGGAAACTTACTAGGCTGGAGGCCACGTCTTCCATCTTCTATTCCATGGTCATTGTCATCAATGCCTCTGTCACTGCCTGCTTTTTTTTTTTTTTTTAATCATCTTCTTTTTTTACCAAACTCTGTTCCCAGCCTGGCTGGAAAGTAGGGTTCTCTGGCAAATTGAGAATTTCTTTAAGTGTGATATTATTTTGGTTTCCCAGTTTTCTAAGTATGGAGATCATAGATTGTTAGAGGTACAAAGAGATCTCCAAACTATTAAATAGCTCCTTCTTTCTCATTTTGCAGATGAGGAAATGCTGACCAGGGATGGAAAGTGATGTTCCCATGGGACCATCCACGTCTCCTCATTCCTGGTCCGGTGCCAGCCCCTCCCTCACTGAATCTTTTCTGGATCACACTGCAACGCAATGTTGTATCACATTATGATATACCACACATAATTCTGGTACAAAATTTTATTTTTAATGATCCAAAAAGCACTTCTGTTTTTAATGGGTAGGAAGAAATGCCATAAATACCTCACTTCTTCAAAGAAGTTCATCACCTCCTTCACCTCCTAGCCCTAGCTAAAATCCTGCCAGCCGCTGAGAACACGTCCTCGGAACCCTCTTAAGTAAAAACCATTCATCCTCACACCCAGTGGACCTGGGGCTTGAAAGTGTTGACAGTTCTCCAAGGGTCTTTCACATTTCAATATATCTTGCCTACAGATGCATTGACTACTTTCATTCTGGACTTTCTTTTCAAAGTGTTTGTAGAGTGACCAGGCTTGAACAATAGAGATGGCATCTCTCTCCACAGCAGAGGGCAGGCCACCTTACTGCCCATTATAAAAGATTCGGAGTCTCTAAGTTCAGGGTGCCTCTCCTGAAGCATAACCTACTTCGTGTACATATATCACTGGGACCTCTTTGCATCACTCCGTGGGCACTGAGGCTCAAAGAATCCATGCAAGTGCTGTAATGAACTGTCCCTTGTCCCTGACTCAGGACTTTCTTCTGCCAGCAGGCATGAGACTGTGTCAGGCTGACTTGTTTCAAATTACCAGACCCTGCATAGTTCTTGAAAGAGAAGTGAACTCCATCTCTGCACTCCTCAAAGCCATTTCCAGATCACTTCTTCTAACTCCTGTTAGAATCTCTTGTGCCATGATGCTTCAATCTCATCTGGCAGGACCACTCTGACTCTCCTCATCTCTGTCATCGAGTAACCTTCTTATCCAGTAATCTTTGGCACTTACCCTCCTCCACCCCAAGTCCTGCCATAATTTTGTATGACTTCACAGGTCACATGAACAACCCACCCAACCCTCTGCCTCTCAGGTCCTCTATCACGTCAACTCCTCTGAAGACCTCCTCCCCTTCTCCTTAGCCCCAGGCTCCTCATGGCCACACTCGGGACAATGTCAACACGAGTACCTGCTTTACCTCGGAAGGTAGACCATTCTCTATTTTGATTATTGTATTTTTCAGTTTTAGGAATTCTGTTTGACTTTCCAATCTGTGTCATTGTTTATAGTTTCCTATTCCCCACAGATATTTTTTAAGCTAATTTGTATTTCTTTAAAAAGAATAAACATAGTTTTTTCATAATCCGTGTCCGATAATAGAAGTATATGAAGTCAATGGGTCTCTTACACCTACAGGTTACTCATGTTCTCTCATTTCCATGCTATAGTTCTTTGACACTGTACTAGTTATCATACTTGAAAAATTATTTATGGAGATATGTGTCTGGTAACCTTAGTCTAGAACCCACATTTAATCTAAAATTGAGGCTTGAGTTTTCCTGAATCACCCAGATGGTACAAATCAGCTATAAGACCATGTAAGAATTGGTTCAATTTAGCTCATCCTGGGAGACTTGGGTGGCTCAGTCAGTTAAGCTTCTGCCTTTGGCTCAGGTCATGATCCTGGGGTCCTGGGATCAAGCCCCGCATTGGGCTCCCTGTTCAGTGGAGAGCCTGCTGCTCCCTCTCCCTCTGCCTGCCACTCCCCCTGCTTGTGTGAAATAAATAAATAAAATCTTTAAAAAATAATAATAATTTGGCTCATCCTGCTTTAAGGCTTCTTGGGAAGCCCAGCTTATAGTGAGGAAAGCTTCCTATTAGACATTACACTTTGTGCTGGTCTTTGACTTGAATTTTGGTAGACAAAACAAAAGTTCAGATCCGCTAAAATGTGAAATTCCCTCAAAACAAAAACAGATCCTGTGCTCACTTACCTCTCTGACTTCTTTTTTCTCTTAAATGCTGGCCTGATAATTCCTTACAATCTTGTCAGCTCTTGTCACTTTCAAGAAGATTTTTTTTTGTATTTTATCCAGAATTCTTGGTTGTTTTCAGCACGCAGGACAGTCTAATTAACCTAACTCACCATTACCTGGAAGCAATGTTCTCATAGTCCATTCTCTATCAACAATCACCTGTATCTTCCAGCACTTTTCCTCCACTAATCTCACAGCATCTGTTTTTAATCTTTTGAGACCTCCAGACCTTTGGCTTCTTCATTTCTCACAATATATCAGCCCCATCTGTCTCCACTCCCTTCTTTATACCCCATGAGCAGTTATTTCAGCCTGTCTTACAAAAATTCTTAATCCCTTTGCCCCGTTTTCCTTCCCTTAGATCTACCTGGAAAAACAACCTAATCCTAGACTGAGCCCCTCCTTCTCTGTCCCTGTATTCATAATGCTGGGTGATTCTGGGAAAATCTACCCAACCACTCATTTTGGTACTATTCCTCTTCCATGGTCCTTGACAACTCCTGGGCCCCCATCACCACCCATTAGACGTCCTCTACAACACAATCAGCCACCATGTTGTTCTGCATAGCAGCTTTGTTAAACTTCCCCCTCTCATGAAGCCCCTTTACCTTCCCACCAATCCCACATACTCATAAGGTGGTTACACCTCCTGGTTCAGCCAAAGCAGCTGCATCTTCCTACTTCCCTACCGCTAGTCTCTTATCTGCCAGCTCACCTACAGCTGTGTCTACCCTTGTCTCTCCCTCATCTGCTTCACAGGGAAGATTCTCCTTCCTCCTAAGGCTCATCCTCCTGCCTGGTTCCATCCCCTTCCACCTTCTTAGGAACCTCAGGCCAATAACTGAGCTCAATCCTTTCTCTTTCGAGTGGCTCCTTCCCATCGTCTTGTAAACACGTTCAAGTTCTTCATAGTTTATAAAGGAGCTCCTTCCTTCAACTCTCCAGTCAGTCCAAGGAAGTGTTCTTGGCTTTGCTCCCCCAATATGGAGTAGTTACTCCTTCTACAAGTTCCCACTGCACCCCAGGATTATAGTCTGTTTCCTTGTACTGCAATTTCTCCCAAAAAACCAATGAGTTCCTTGAGGGCCGAGACTTTGTCTTAATCACTATTGAATCCCCAACATCTAGCATAGAATTTGCAAGAGGAATGAAAGAATAAGGCCTGGGGTCATTGTTAGGCCCAGCAGCCCCCATTAATCTCTGTGTACTGGTTACCAAGGAATTCTGCTTTGATGGGAGGCCAGTTGGCAGAGTGCTAACTTTACAGTATTACTGATGCTATGCAATTCTTTTCAGTCTATGGAAATTCTGGCTTTATTTAGTTAGTATCTAATTTGCGGGTTAATAAGTCTTTGTCTGAAGGTTTTGGTGCACACTGCAGGGTTCGAATCACCTTTCTCAGACTCCCCTGGGGCTTGGGGTGGGGAGATGAGTGTGTTTTGAGGCACTGGCTCTTTGTACAGCTTACAGGATCTCAGACTGGGCGTATTACTCATTAGGGTTTATTTACCTTTTGTGGTGGCCTAGAAAAAGCCAAGCTTAATGAAGTGGTTACCAAAAGTCTTTAACATCATATTTTCCACAGTGTTCATAAAAATGTTGACAGTGGACGTTACTGCCACATTGCATCTTTCAAGGAGATGAACAAAAATGATATTAAGCATATTGATTTGTTTTTTTATAAAGCCTTCCCAGCAAGAAGCCCGGTGTGTTCTCATTCTCCATGGTAGCAAATAGGACCTTCCAATAGTTAATGAGTAAGTTGACCACATGGCCTTGGGCATGCCATTATCCTTCCCTGGGTCTTGGTTTCAACACCATAAAATAAGAAGCTTGGATGAAATGAGCTTGTGTCTGTTTCTGAATAGAATGATGCTATTCTTTCTAAATTCACTCCCAGGACAATCCACTGCCTTTGCTTGAAAGACAACAAGGAATGTTATTTTTTTTCCCTAAGACATGATAGAAATCTAGGGGTCATAATAATGGCATTGATATCATAGAGCAGTGGTGAAGATTAACTGAGATATGGGTACAAGTGACACACAGCAAGTACGCAATGTGCATTCTCAGGTCACCCAAGCAGGTGCTAAGGGCCTGCATTAGGCAGAAAATGCTGTCCCTACCTTGTCCCATTCACTATACACACACACACACACACACACACACACACACACACACACGTACATATATATACTGTCAGTGAAGTCTGAAATCCCAAGATGGCACATCCAGGAGGGCCAGAAGGGAAGGAAGAAGAACATGCTGGGCTCCTTTTCCACCGCCAACCATGGTCCTCTGCCTGGCCCCTGGACCCCCTTGCATGTATACGCACACAGACACAAACACATGCACACATCTCTGGAATAACATTGGACTTGCTTGGGGGTTAAAATTGAAAGGACGTTGGAGTCCTTGGATGCTGCCCAAGGGTCAAGCCCTGCCTCCTGCAAGGATGAGTTCCTGATCCTGAATTTCCCATCTCCCTTGATATAGCACACATGCTAGGCTAGGCCTGGTGGGGTCTACCCACCATCCACCCCTCATTTCTTCCAGCTAACAGAACCAGTTTTATTCAGGTGGCAGCATATTTAGTCCTCAGAGATGAAAACTGGTTCAACTGAAACCAGCCATTCATGGCCACCCCGTTTCGCTTTGCCAGGGTCGGTGTGGGGATGCCATGAGACCCTGCTCTGGTTAATAAGATGTAAAACTCTCCAGAGGCTTCTGAAAGAGACTTTCCTCCCTGGTAACAGATGCGGGTAGCATGAGAAAAGGTGCTTGTGTCCCCTGCCCCCAGCTTCCTGCTCTAGAAGCTGTTTAGAGTGGAGGGAGGCACAGAGCTGTAGTAACTATGACAGAAATCCAAGGGACTCACAGAGACGCTGACTCAGCACACTGATGTCCCTGAGCCCCTGCATAGCACAGACCACCACCTCAATCCTGCCAGGACAAAGCAGCAGAAAAATGTCCACCCTGAGACCACACCAACTGAGAAACAGTCAAGTCCTAGCTCTATCACTCACCTGAACTTGGACACGGTGCTTAACTTTTCTGATGCTCCATTGCCTCACCTGTATTATGGATACCATGCAGCATTTCCCTCTTAGGAAGGATTTTAGGGCTGAGAATATGAAGAAAGCACATGGAGCCAAGGCTGGCAGGCAGTAAGTAAGGCATAAGGGTTCGCTCTGACGATGTGAGACCATTAAGAATCCTTATTGTTTAAACCAAAAGTTAAGACTTCTATTACTTTGCAGCCAAATGTATCCCAATCGATCTACATATCTAACAGCTATAACTTCTTACTTCATTTCATAGTGGTTAGTTTGGCAAAAGCAGATGATTCTTGCTTGGAAACAGAGCTCTTTTAATTAATCAATCCATAACTATTTATTAAGGTGAGAGCAGAGGCAGGAGCCTTTGAGGAGCATAAAGACATATCAAACAGGGTCACTGCCTCCAAGGACCTCAGGGATCAGTCCAGGCAAGGAGACATTCCTGTAAAAGGAGCAACCTCAGATGAGCAGCCCCAGGAAAGGTGCCCAAGCAGGCAGGATTTCACTCATTGGTCAACCAGCTCTGACCCAGAGCCCACAGAGCTCAGCCCTGCGGATATAATAGTGAACATGCTGGTAAGATCCTGTCCTTGGTCTAGTATGGGAGACAGACCAAACAAGTATACCCAGAAAAAGGCACAATAATGGCTAATTGTGTTGAGTGCTATGGAAGACCCAAACAGGATGGTGTGCTACTTACTTAAAGGAGGGGCTCATTTGGAAAAGTCAAGGAAGGCAACCATGAGGAGGTCACACATAAACCAAGACCCAGAAGGTAAAAAGGAATTGTCCAATGACCAAGTGGGGAGCATGTTCCAGACACAAGGGATAGCATGTGTGAAGGTTCTGAAGCAGAAAGAAAGATTTACTTATTTAAGGAATCCAAAGAAAGCCAGTGTGCCTGGAATAAAGGAAGGAAGGGAGAAGGCTGAGGGCAGAGCTAGCCGGGCCCCGTAAGCCCTGGTGAGGAGTTTAGCTTTTATCCCAAGAGAAGCAGGAATCTACTAATGGGCTTATGAGGTGGTGATAGTCCCTGGGTAGAAAGGAGAAGTAGCCTTTCAGGAGAAGTCAGAGGTGTCATGGAAGAAAATAAAGGCTGAAAGAATAACCAAAGAATTATCCATAAAGAAAATAAAGGCTGAAAGAATAACCAAAGAATTATCCATAAAGTGCTTAAACCCTCCAAACTGTACAGAAACTATAACAATGGGGCTATTTTAAAGTTCTCTCTCTCACTGTTCTGAAAATTCTTGAGAATCTTAAGCACTAATTTTTTTAAAAAAGGATGCTGAAGAATTTTAGGAGATTTTCAACAGCTTGCACAATTACAAACCACCCTCAGATCCAATGCCCACATGCCTTCTGATCAATGCCAGCTGGACAGCACTTCACATTGAAGCCATACAGGGTGGGAGTGGGAAGGGTCGGTTTAGCTTGGGATGGCCATCCACAGACATCCCAACATGGCAAGGGACAGGGGCTGGCCACCCAGAGGGTATTCCAGGAAGCAAATGCCTCTCCCCATCAAACAAGAACACAAAAGCCTCCACCCCATTGCACATGAAAAGTTCAGTGAGAGTTTGACGATATTAGGCCAGGATTTCTGGAAGCCGAGTAAAAACGACCTTGAAAATAAAACACATGCTGCCGCTAATTAATCTTAGTTCTTAGTTCTTTCCGATCAGACCCTGAACTATAATCCATCTTCATTACACTTCTTTTAAAGCAAAAATAGTGTGTTTCCGCAAGTCTAATTAAGGAAGGAACATTATAAGGCCTTGGGTCATAACTCTCTTTCTGTCACATACATGTGCATAAGTCTGTTACACACACACACACACACACAGAAATAAATTATTTTTAAAACCCTCCATGACCTATTTACTTGCAACTACAGGCTGGTCATTCAAGAGCCCAAATATAGATGAGATGGCCAAGCTGGTGCCATCAGAGTCATGTCAGCCAGGGGTTCTCCCCACTCCGGTGTCCCCACCTTGCACACATCTACCCACTGTACAGCTGCACACACAGCTAGTGGGCAGCCATGGGCTCAGAGAAGGGCTGCCTCCCCGCCAACCCCCGGCCCCAGGCGATGACTCAGGATCTGTCTGAATGGGTAGTGGCAACTGAATGGCTCTTTGACAGTGATTGAATTTAGAGTAACGTTTGACCCACTTCTTCTGACCAATTAGACAAAAGGAAAGGTCTGCTGGGGACTTCTGGGGAAGATTGTCTTCCATGATAAAAGGGATGAGCCCTGAATGTGATTGGGTGTATGAGGGCAAGATGCTTGTCTCATCAGCAGCCAACATGGTGAAAAATTAGTGACCCCAGAGAGGAAAGTTACCCACCACTGTGCACCTGCCAAAGGCATGACTTTGGGAGTTTGGGAGGACTTGGGAAATACTGGGATCAAGCTGTGTTATCTCCAAGGGCTTGTCTGGTCATCATTGTCTAAAGCCAAGATTTTTTTTTTTAATGTGCTAGGAATAACGTTCTTTTTTTTTTCTTAGACAACATTTATTAGACTCTCATTGTGTGCCCGACACAGAGTTCAAAACTGTTTCATATTTCATCTTCCCCTTTCTTTTTTTTTAATGTTTTTTTATTATATTACATTAGTCACCATACAGTACATCCCCGGTTTCCCATGTAAAGTTCGATGATTCATTAGTTGCGTATAACACCCAGTGCACCATGCAATACGTGCCCTCCTTACTACCCATCACCGGTCTATCCCATCCCCCCACCCCCCTCCCCTCTGAGGCCCTCAGTTTGTTTCTCATAGTCCATAGTCTCTCATGTTTCATTCCCCCTTCTGATTACCCCCCTTTCTTTATCCCTTTCTTCCCCTACCGATCTTCCTAGTTCTTATGTTCCATAGATGAGAGAAATCATATGATAATTGTCTTTCTCTGCTTGACTTATTTCACTTAGCATTATCTCCTCCAGTGCCATCCATGTTGCAGCAAATGTTGAGAATTCGTTCTTTCTGATAGCTGAGTAATATTCCATTGTATATATGGACCACAACTTCTTCATCCAGTCATCTGTTGAAGGGCATCTCGGCTCCTTCCACAATTTAGCTATTGTGGACAATGCTGCTATGAACATTGGGGTTAAAGCCAAGATTTTGACTTGGGATCACAAGGAAAGGTTAGAATGGTTCAGGACCCATCTTTGAATTGGACTTCACGTTGTGGGCTGGGACCAAATTGGGGTTTGAAGGGTCTGGCGATAGGTGTTTCTCGGCTGGGGATAGATCTTTTCCATTGACACATTCGTCACTCCCATTTCCATGACCACCCCCACAACCCTGGGTGAACTATGAGGTAGATTTGAGTTTTCCCAGTTGTTGATGATTGGAGGGTTCCTACAAGCCTGTCAGAGATTATTCATCAAAGTTCAAGAACCTATTAACCCTTAAGTGGCCTCTGAGACTTTACTGAAGTCTCTCTCTCTACCTACAGGCTCTACCCAAAACCCACTTACCTCTTCCCATCCCCCACTTATTGCTGCAGTTCCTATCAGTCAAACCCTGGACAAACTTCTAATTCCAGTTCTAGCCTAAATTGCACCCACAATTACAGATTGTAAAGAGAGATACACGAGCCCTTGAATTTCTTGCTTGGAAAATTTAACAATCCATCCAAATGATTCCCCTTTGTCACATGATCATCTCAACCCAGAGCTGATCCATTCTCATTAAAAGACTATACACCAGTGTAGTTTAGAAAGTACCTGTGTACACAGGTGTGGATGACACTCTCTTAGAGACCAAATTCACACATGTAGATTTGTATGTATTCCTATGTGCGATGTGAGGCCCAGCCAGGGAATCTCCAACAGCAGGGCAGAGAAGAGGGCTGCTGAGTGGTACAGCCAGCAGGTTGTATTAGCACTTGAAAGGACAAACCCCTCACTATACGGATGAAAAGCTAAATCCCAGGAAGGAAAGGGTATTGGCCTGAGTCCCAAAGCTCCAAACTTAAAATAAGTGAAAACAAGTGAGTTAATAGTGGTGTTAAGGATGCTGGTTTCCTGCAAAGTAAATTGGTAGGAATGGCTTTGTACACATTAAAGGTTAAGCCCTGCTAGCATGGTGGAATTTCACAGAGCACCATAGACACCTCTTGGGTAGCCCCCTGGAACTCCCCCATCAGTGGTGGACATAGCCAGGCATTTCAAGGTAGACCCCAAAGGCCATGTCTATGCTACCTGATCCTGGCCACTGGCCACAGCTGACTGATCAAGGACACACAACCCAAAGGGGATCAGAGACGTTCTGCTTCCCAGGACTTTGACATCCATATCAGCACACATTCATCTCGGCACACTGGAAATCTTTGGGGCTGGATTGCGTCAATGGGAAATAACTGAGAAGAGGATCTGGGAACTCCTGCTACTGAGCCATTCAGGGGCTGCCCCCATTTTGTTCCAAATCTTACTTGTTCAAGGTTTCCTTTGATTTGTGAGGTATCCCATAGCTTCTCTAATAAATTAGCTTTTTGGGGCTCCTGGGTGGCACAGCGGTTAAGCATCTGCCTTCGGCTCAGGGTGTGATCCCGGCGTTATGGGATCAAGCCCCACATCAGGCTCCTCCGCTATGAGCCTGCTTCTTCCTCTCCCACTCCCCCTGCTTGTGTTCCCTCTCTCGCTGGCTGTCTCTATCTCTGTCAAATAAACAAATAAAATCTTTAAAAAAATAAATAAATAAATTAGCTTTTTTTTTTTTTTGCTTCAGCTAGTCAGTGAGATATCTGTTGCATGCAACTAAAAACCAAAACAAACAAAAAAGCTTAAGAGAACCTCAAGTCTGGTGTTCCACAGGTGCCCCCAGTTTGTTGCTTCATGGACAGCATGTCTGAGAGGTCCTTGAACCTAACTAAATAAAGTTATATGGCTTTAAACCCCCCTACACTGTTCATGGGGGCAAAATAAAATACACGAGAAACGAATAAACGAATCAAAAAATGGGCAGAAGATATGAACAGACACTTTTCCAATGAAGACATACAAATGGCTAACAGACACATGAAAAAATGTTCAAAATCATTAGCCATCAGGGAAATTCAAATCAAAACCACACTAAGATACCACCTTACGCCAGTTAGAATGGCAAAAATTGACAAGGCAAGAAACAACAATTGTTGGAGAGGATGTGGAGAAAGGGGATCCCTCCTACATTGTTGGTGGGAATGCAAGTTGGTACAGCCACTCTGGAAAACAGTGTGGAGGTCCCTTAAAAAGTTAAAAATTGAGCTACCCTATGATCCAGCCATTGCACTACTGGGTGTTTACCCCAAAGATACAGACATAGTAAAGAGAAGGGCCATATGCACCCCAATGTTCATAGCAGCAATGTCCACAATAGCTAAATCGTGGAAGGAGCCGAGATGCCCTTCAACAGATGACTGGATTAAGAAGCTGTGGTCCGTATATACAATGGAATATTACTCAGCTATCAAAAAGAACGATTTCTCAACATTTGCTGCAACATGGACGGCACTGGAGGAGATAATGCTAAGTGAAATAAGTCAATCAGAGAAAGACAACTATCATATGGTTTCTCTCATCTATGGAACATAAGAACTAGGAAGATCAGTAGGAGAAGAAAGGGAAAAGGAAGGGGGGGTAATCAGAAGGGGGAATGAAACATGAGAGACTATGGACTCTGAAAAACAAACTGAGGGCTTCAGAGGAGAGGGGGGTGGGGGAATGGGATAGACTGGTGATGGGTAGTAAGGAGGGCACGTATTGCATGGTGCACTGGGTGTTATACGCAACTAATGAATCATCGAACTTTACATCAAAAACCAGGGATCTACTGTATGGTGAATAACATAATATAATAAAAATATTATTATGAAAAGAAAAAGAATAAGGCTATACAAAGCATCAGCCAACCCAATGTTTTAAAGAGCACGTTGAGTTTTATTTAGAATATTTGACACTATCCATAAACATTTTCCCAAAAGAATAACATTTTTATTTAGACAATAACCAAGCTCAGGGGGCAGAGGCTTGGCAAGGGGTGACCCATGCAGTGACGTTGGGCCAGACGTCTGGACTCCACATGCAACGTTCCTTCACTGTCCCAAGCACTGCAGATCCAGGAGTTAAGAGCTTGGATCTTTCACCTTTATCCAGCCACAAACTCACCCTCAAGCCTGAAACAAGCCATTTTGCCTCTCTGGAAGTAATTTCTTCCTCTGTAAAATGGGAGTGTAGAAATACATCACTTCTAAGTTCCCTGTACTACAAAATCCCCCAATTCTATTCAGCTAGCCATCAAAAATCTTTCTGTTTATTCATATTTAAGCACTGATTCCAAAACTGGTCCTTCTAGGGATCATTGAAAGGGTTGTGGCTCAAAGAGATCATTGTAAAGAACTTAGCTTAAACCTCCGTGGTCTCCAGCCTCCAAGATGGCCCACAGTGGTCTTTGCCTCCTACTCCGCACACCATTCTGTAATCCCCCCTTCAGTGAATCACAGGTATGCTGTGAGGACAACATACCACGGAGGGGATGGTGTGAGCCTTCTGAAGCTAGGTTATAAAAGGCATTGTGGTTTTCTCCTTGGCTCTTGGACCACGCACTCTGAAGAAAGCCAGTCACCACCTTGTGAAGATGTTTAAGTACCTCTAGGGAATGGCTTGTGTGAAGAATTAGGACCTACCACCAACAGCCAGCACCAGCGTGTCAACTATGTGAGTGAGCCACCTAGAAGCAGATTTTTCATTTGACTGTAGCCCTCATCTGCATCCTGAGAGCATCGTCATGAGAGACTCCAAATCACAGCCACCCAGCCGAGGCACTCCTGTATTCTTGACCCACAGAAACTCCGAGAGATAATAAATGTTATGGTCAGTTTAAGCCACTTAGCTTTGAGATAACTTGTGGCACAGTAAAGATAGGTAATTCCACCTTTAAAAATTTATATCTGATTCATTTGATATAAAAATTAGAAATTCTGATAATTATGGATGATTACGGTATTTTTTTTCTTCTAAAGGTCCAAAATGCTTCCAAATATCTCAGAATTTTCCCTGAGCGATTGTGTGAGGTAAGTAGGGGACTGTGAGGGACTTACCCCTCTTCTTGCTGCCTGAGAAATTTGTATATTGGTTTTGAATTATAGTAGGTTTGGCCAAACACTGATAAGCTGATGGGTACCTGGGGGTTCATTATGGGATTCTCTTGACATTTGTGCACATTGGAGCATTGTGCTATGCTCAAAAAGGTTATAATTTTTAAAGCTTCACTAAAGTGAGCCGGAGAGGGAGAACACCCTGGCTGTAGGCCTTGCCTGCCTCTCCATCTTTGTCTGCTACCCCCTCTCCTCCCATCTCACTACTCCAGCTACACGGCCTTCCTTGCTGTACCCTGAATACACCAAACTCACTCCCAGATCTGAGCCTTTGCCCTTGCTGCTCCCCCTGCCTGTGGCAGAGACCATTAGCCGTCCTCCAAAATCCATCTTTTCCTTGTTCCTGAGCACATGACTGGACTACATTTCCCAGGCTCCCTTGCAGTGGGGATGACCACATGACCAGCTTCACGCTGGTGGCACATGAGCCTAAGTACTATCAGTCCCATTCAGACTGACCCATAGAAAACTCCCAACACATTGCCCCAAGTTCTTTGACCTTCCATCCAAATGGGATGGTGATGCCAGGAAAACCTTGGAAGTCAAAGTTTGAAGACAATAGAGCAGTCATTAGCCTTAGTCCCCAAATGACTGTATAAAGGAACACCATCCCATCAGCCTGAACACCAACACTGAAGGATTATGTGAGAAACAAAGAAATGTATTATTCTTTAAATCGTTTGATATTGAAAGTCTATTTGTTAGGCCAGCTCAGTTTAAAACTAACATTATATAATTGTAATTATGTAGTTACAATTACAACATTTTATAACATTATAACTGTCCATGTTGCTCAATCCTGATGCTCGCTCAGAGAAGCCTTCCCTCTCGGCCAATCTAAATCAGCTTGTTCCCACCCTCTACCATATTACCCTGTTTCTTTTGCTTCATAGCACGTACCCCTCCCTGAAATTATACTTGAGTGGGTTTAGCTGTTTCTTGTCTGTCTCCCATACTAGAAGGTGAACTCCATGAGAGTGCCCAGCATAAAATAGAACTCAGTAAATACTTGTTGAATAAATATAATGGGCCAGGCCATGTTGGGAACCCAGGCTAGGAGGTCCTGAAGCATAAATAAACTTAACCAATCAGTTTCCAAATCTTGGGGCCATGTCACCCTGGGGAGCTTATTAAATGCACAGTTTCTGAGTCTCATGCCCCAAAATTCTAACCTGTCAGGTTTGGGCATGGAGTAGGAACCAAACCTCTGTGTGTTCATGCATAACCAGGCTTGAGAGTCACTGCTCTGGCTCTGCTCAGCATCTGAACATGCTCTCAGATGCAAACTCAGAGTGTCCACACAGTGGAAAGGAGGAGGCCTTCATCTAACCTCCAATCGCTTGGGAAAGATAGTGCTCCTAGTGGGCAAATGGGCATATTATTTAGGATATAGACTTGGCTGCAATGGATAGAGACCTCACCCAGCAGTGGCCTAAACATCGGAGTAGATGTCTATTTCTCTCTGAAGTAGAAGACTGAGCTGGGATGGCAGCTGTGCTCACCAGGGTCCAGCCCCTCCCATCCGTTGTTCTGCCATCTATAGAGTGTGGCCACCACTCACATGGTCAAGAAGGCTCCCCATCATGTCCATGGTGCAGCCAACAAGGAGGAGGAGGGGCATGCCCTCCATTCCCTCTAAGGGAATGGTACTAATGAGCCTACAGAGCATACAAATCCCCACCAATCGCCATTGAGTGCCAGCTGCAGCACTCTCCAGAAGGACCTCCTGCTTACTCCAGGGTGGGCACAGCCCCCTGAGTGACTCATAACCACCCTGTTGCACTCCATTACCAAGTTTTATGGCAAGCCAGGGAACAGGCCTTCCACGTGTACACTCTCCCCACTGAGCAATAAAAAAACGCCCAAACACAAGAGTCAGATGTGCTGTATGTTAGGAGTTTTCTGTCCTCCCTCAGCCTCTGAGTGTCTGCCAAGTCCCATAAATTAGGCAAACGTCTCCGGGCTCTGGAGCTGCAGGAGAATCACCAGCAGCCAGAGCAGCAAATCCAGAGAACAGGAAGAATAGATCAACACAGGGAGGGAAGTTGTTCATCCCTGAATTTCCTGAGCTGCCCTCAAGAGAGTTTTGTGCCACTTTGCAGTTCCCTAGGGTGGTGATTTTCAAAGTGTGGTCCCTGGACTGGTGGCCTCAGTGTCACCTGGGAACTCACTAGAAAGGCAAATTCTGGGTCCTCGCTGCAGACCTCTTGCATCAGTAATTCTGGAGCTCAGACTGACAATTTATGCTTTAATAAAGCCCCTTTAGCCAGTCCTCCAGGGGCCTTGAGTGCTCACTGAAGTTTGAGCACCCCTGCATTAGAGGCTTTCTTGTCTACCACAGACCAGCCACACATCGGCTAGACAGAGCAGGAGGAGGATGTAGCCAGAGGGACACAATATGTAAGAAGGTGCTCCTTTTTCAGGCTGTGCACTTGCATGACCCTGAGAGCGAGGACCTCATAGTCCCAGCCCTGTCTGGCAACAATATATGGTTGAATGGTTGTAGGGGGTGGTAGCTGGAGCCAAGAGGGGGCATTTGGGGCCTGGGAGAAAAGGTGATCTACAGGAAACAATCTCCACAGAGGCCACCCTGAAGGAGGGCAGAGACGGGGCAGGGTATGGACTTGTCGCTGGTGAGTGCCCGCAGTGGAGTACGCCAGGGCCACGTACTTTTTGCCCACTCTCCCACTTGATGCCCTGGGCCAGCGGGGAGGAAGTTACCATGCCCCATTTAGCCAAGAAGGAATCTGAGGCCCTCAGAGCCCATCATTTACTCAAACTCATCTGGTGAGTGAGTGGTGGTGGCGGTGGTGGCTTGGGGAAGGGGAGTGGGGACAGTACCTGTGAAGGCCTAAAAGAAGGTGAAGGAAGGAAAGAGAGAGTTTCTCTGCTTGTCATTCAGGACTTCCCCTTGAGGATTTTATAGAGCCTTTCCTTCTCTCCACAAAGCCCAGCCAGCAAATCTTGAGTTATGGATTTTACAACTATTATCTTGGAAGTCAACAGCCTGAACAGCAACTATTTCCTTCCCTTTGCTTCCTGTTCATTCATGCTTCAACCCCCAAGGCAACGTGGACCCCACTGATGCACACGGGGATGGTCCAGAGCCAGTCGGGGGGAGGAAGCACAGACCAAGATGTCAGGAGATGGACTTGCTAGATCTGTTCTAAAATAGAATTTTGGGGCTGGAACAATGTTAGAGATGATCCTGTCTGACTCCATCATTTTATAAACAAGGCACAGAGAGGGAAATTGACGCTCTCAGGGTCACCGAGTAGATTGGTGGTTGAGCTAGGTCTGTAGTCCAGACCGAGCGCTGTCCTGCTCATAAGAAACACATCTGACCTGGCCTTGCTGCCCAAGGCTGCTCTGTGGACTGGGTGGGGTCCATCACTCCTGCCTCCATGTTTTCATTATTCTATTGTCCCATAATTCTATCACATTATTAGAAATGTCTTTCTCTCTTCTTCCAAAATATGAGCTGTGTATCAGTCAACATGGCTTATTCTGTGGTACCAAGCAGTCCCACAATCTCAGCATTAACACATACAAACTTGCTCCTCCCTTCTGGATCCCTCTGCAGTGGGAAGTGAGTTTTCCATGAGCCCAGAAGGAGAGAAGAACTGGCTATATTTGGGTACTGGTAATGTTGCCATAATTGGTGACTGAGCCAGCGTGTGACACATAGCAATCACCCACTAGCTCCTAGAAAGTGTGAATAGATGAACAAATGAGACAAAACAAGGAAGGGTCAGAGAGGACAAGGGAAAGCTGGGCCTGGCTGATCTGCCTATCTGATGGCATTCAATCCTCATGCAACTGGAGGAAGTAAAAAGAGCCACAGAGACGGGGTTAGGAGGGCTGCAGTAAAGTCCTAGCTCTGCCACCAGCCTGGCTGTGTGGCTTTGGACAGATGTGCGATTATAGCAAAAATATAATTGGTCTCTCCCCCCAGTTCCTGGCACAGAGCTCCTAAAACCCTTGTAATTCCCTGAGTTATGGGAGTGTCTTCTGTTCTTGATGGGCTCCTGGGTAGGGGGCTGGTTGCCAGAAAGACCAAACCATGATCAGAAGGCTGAAAGTTCCAGACCTGCTCCTCATTCTCTGGTGTGCAGAGAGGGGCTAGAAATGGAGTCAATAATCAATCATGCCTACATGATGAAGCACCCATAAACATCCCAAAAGAAGAGGGTTCAGAATGCTTCCAGGTTGCTGTACGCATGGAGGTGCTGGGAGTGCGGTTCACCCGGAGAGGGCATAGAAGCTCTGCACCCGCTCGCTGGAGCTCACACTTTGTGTCTCTTCATCTGGCTGTTCCTCTGGATCCTTTATCACATCCTTTATTACATAATACACTGACAAACAGAAGTGTTTCCCCGAGTCCCATGAGCTGTTGTGGCAAATTACTGAACCCAAGGAGGGGGTCATGGGATCTCTGATTTAGAGCCGGTTGGTCAGAAGCACAGGTGACAGCCGGGGACTCATGACTGGCATCTGCAGTGGGAGTAGTTTGCGGGACGGAGCTCTTGTGGGATCTGACGCTGACTCCAGGTAGACAGCGTCAGAACTGACTGGAATCCTCACACACGCAGCTGGTGTCCAAGAATCGATGGGTGTGGGGAAACATCCACACATTTGGTGACCAGCAGTGCAAGTGTGGTAAGTAGCATTTATCCTGACAACAGGTCGCTTCCCTTCTCTGGGCTCCAGCTTTCTTACAGGGAGAATGATACTGTTGGGCTATCAGGAAATCAGCTCCAAGGTGTCTGCCGGCAACAACATTCAGCCTACAACCACAAACGGCCGGGACAGCGCCACAGAAGGGGTCCCGCTGCATGTGTGTGGAGCTAGAGTTTTAGTGGAGCAAGTATAAGGATCTGCTTAGGGAAAAATGACCCAAACTCTATGCTTTGTAGACTGAATTAATCATCCGTTATGACTCGAGAATTTCTAAAGATAACAGCAAATGTGTTCTTTGTCCCAAAGGGTGGACATTATCTGAAGGAGTACTGCAGATTATATCTCTCCTGGGCAGGCTCCTGGACAGCCAGGCCTGCAACACTGAGTACAGGGAAGGACTTGCCCTTGGAGAGAGCTAGAGAAAGTACAGAGGGAAGTGGCTGGGCCTTCCTTTACTGCAACCCATCCACCCTCCACCGTTCCCCTGCTCTAGGCCCCAGGGAACCAACCATGGACTACATCAATGACCCACTTGTCCTCTGGCTTCAACCAATGAGGGGCCCTGGAAGGAACCAGAGGACAGGAGAGAGTGAGGCTTGGGTGCTCATGCACCTCTTTCCCAACCTGCATCCCCAGCTCGGGCTGGCTGCTTCTGTAGATGGCTCTCCTTCCAGGTACCAGTAACCACCCCTCCTGCCTCCCTTGGGCCAAAGAGTGGTAACAGCTTGGCCCGTATCAGCCCCCAGCACAGCGCAATCCCTTATGGCTCCCCTACACCTATACCTTTGCCCATAAACCCTCCTCTAAATGCTGCTGTTAGTGAGCTGCCAGTCTCTAGTAGGAACGTAGGGAAAGGCAGACCTCTGATGGCAAAGGCAGACCAAAGAAAGGAGCCTCTCAGACTGGAGGGAGAAGGGGGAAGGAGACAGGATGTGGCCTACAAAGGGCAGATCTTGGGGGACACAGACTTGCTCCCAGACCTTAGAATATGAGATCAGGGGACATGCCCCCATTAGCAGGACCCAGGCCTGTGACAATGATGGGGAAGTAGCATGTAGATGACACATTGTAAGGTCTCTTCCCCACTCAAGTCCTCTTCTCTGGGCACTGCCCCTGCCCATAACATTTGCCGAAGGTGGGCCTAAGTGGGACCAGCTATGTGTGTAACCCTGCTTTCCCACCCCTCGCTGCCCCTGACTGGACCAGGCACAGACAACTGACACAGGCTGGACCAATCACATTTGCTCCATCCAGAGCCACAAACAAGAGACCCAGCCACTGAGTCAGTGACTCACAGATCCCAGAGAACGCATTCTGTCACATAGTTACTAACTTATAGAGGTGATCACTCTAGAAGGTGGGAAAGACCAAAAACGTAATGCAAAACAAAACAAGTTAAATCTATCCATGGACCATTTACTAGAAATGGATCTGGATTTTACCCATATTTTTTACATATATAATATATATCTTAAATATATTTTAGTATATTAATATTTTACAAATTAATAAATTTTTTAATGTATACAAGTTTACACACATATAATTTCTTCCCAGCCTTTCTAGAATAGAATCTTAAAGCAGCTGGTTATTGGGAGTAAGTAGGAGTGTGGGAAAAAGGACCTGAGGTTTACTGAGCCCTGGTCTGTACGCCAGGCTCAACGCCATGCACTGTACTTAAACCTCACTTGTCCTCACAACCCTCTAAAAGCACTGATAGGGGCGCCTGGGTGGCACAGCGGTTAAGTGTGTGCCTTCGGCTCAGGGCGTGATCCCGGCGTTGTGGGATCGAGCCCTGCATCAGGCTCCTCCGCTATGAGCCTGCTTCTTCCTCTCCCACTCCCTCTGCTTGTGTTCCCTCTCTCACTGGCTGTCTCTATCTCTGTCGAATAAATAAATAAAATCTTTAAATAAATAAATAAATAAATAAATAAATTAAATAAAATAAAAGCACTGATAATTTTCCTCATTTTGGAGTTAAGAAACTCAGGCTCAAAAAAGTTTGACTCATGCATTGGGCAAATGGTTTTTGAACTCCTACTACATGTCCAGCATGGTTCTAGGCCCTAGGGAATGCCTGTGAGCAAAACAGACCAAAGATCTGCCCCCATGGGGTAACACCGCACACTCCATGGAGAAGAGAGATAAGAACTGAACAGCGGGCTTGTGCAGCCATCAGTTGACAAATGTCATAGCGAAAAGAGCAGCAGGGAAAGGGCAGCAGAGTGTATATGGAGGGATGGGGGGACAGAGAAGAGCATCCCTAAATGCCCGCTGGCACGGGGCTTTATAGAAGTGGCAGGGCGAGCCACACAGCCATCTGGACCAGAGCATTCCAGCAAAAAGGAGCAGCAGATGCAGGCTGGAGGCTGGATGGAGGGGCAACAAGGAGGCCAGGGCTTCTGAAACAGAGTGAGCAACGGGGAGGGAAACAGGAAATGATGGTAGAGAAGAAGCCAGAGGAAGCAGGGCCCAAGTACAGAGGGAGCCTTTGGGGGATCCTGAGCAGAAGAGAGGCGTGCTCTAAGTTGGGCTTCTTCCGGGCCACGGTTCAGGGAGGGGACTGAAGAGGGTGACAGGAGGCCGCTGTAATCATCCGGGGGAGAAACGAGGTGACAGCTTGGCCTGGAGACACAGCAAGCAAGTCAACATAAAGTGTTCAGATTCTGGGTATAGTCTGAAGGTAAATCCCACAGAATTTGCATCCAGGTGGGATGTGTGTCTGAGAGAGAGAGAGAGAAGTCAAGAATAACTCTGGGAAGTTCTTGGTCTGGAGACTGGGAAGATGGTGCTTCAGTTACCCACTGCTGTGGAACAAACCACCCCAGAACTTAGTGGTTTGAAACCACCATCTGTTTTGCCCTCGGTTTTGTGGGTCAGGACTTAGGAAAAAGCTGGCTGGGTAGTTTGTTTCTGCTCCCTGTGGCGGCAGCTGGGGAGGCCGGGGAGGCAGCTCTACCTCACGGTGGCTTCTTCTCTTGTGCTCCGTGCTCCGTGCTCCTTAGCACCTCTCTCCCTCTCCCTCTCCCTCTCCTTCTCTCTCTCTCCTTCTCTCTCTCCCTCTCTCTGTCCCTCTCCCTCTCTCTCCCTCTCCTTTCCCTCTCCCTCTCCCTCTCCCTCTCCCTCTCCCTCTCCCTCTCCCTCTCTCCTTCTCTCTCTCCCTCTCTCTGTCCCTCTCCCTCTCCCTCTCCCTCTCTCTCCCTGTCCTTTCCCTCTCCCTCTCCCTCTCACTCTCTCTCTCCCTCTCTCTCCCTCTCTCTCTCTCCTCACAGCATGGTGGTCCCTGGACAGCCGCACTCCTTACATGATGGCTGCCTCCCACGAGGCAAGAAGTAGAAGCTGCCAGGCTACTTAAGGGCAGTGTCACTTCTACCATATTCTATTAGTTGAAACAGCCGCAGAACCTCCCCTACTTCAGGGGGTGGAAAATGAACTCTACCTCTTGATGAAGGAGCAGCAATGTCACATCGCAGAAGAGCATGGCGGGGGCATCAGGGACATTTTCAAAGCCATCTTTGGCAAGTACGATCTGGCTCAGAGGAAGTGAGCATTTTCAAAGATGGGGAGGACAGTGTGGGTTGGGGGCAGATCAGAACTCGCTTCAGGCATGTTAAGTGTGAGCTACCCATTGACCGTCTAGGCAGAGGAGGATAAAGCCTTTGTCCAAATCTGCCTTCATCCATCCACCCACCCACCTAGCCATCCGCCCGGCCTTGAGGAAACAAGCAGGACCTCTGTGGTTGGCCTTTCAGTGTCTGATGGGTTTCACAGAACTTCTATAGCTTTCTGCTGGGGAGGACAGGAGAGTGGAGATAAGATGAGAGCTCAACACAGCCCTTCCCAGGCAATGTCAGGCCATCTGCAGTTATAATAAACCGTTCTGCTGGCTCCATCCAAGGCCCCAGCACCAAGGTGTTGTAAAAAAGGCTCTGAGTCAATGAGAGGCAGCTGGTTGAAGCATTTCCCAGTTTTTCATATGACTCATAAATTTGTTACACGGTGAGGAAATTCCCTGAAAGCTTTTTGGCAGTCTCATCCAGTCTGACCAGTAGCTAAGAAACACATAACCTTCCAGTTAAGAAAAGGAAAGAAAACACACGAGGCTTTGACTCCGGGCTTACATGGAGGGTCACTTTGAAAGCTTTCCTTACACGGAGTTCACAACAGCCTTCCGGGGGAGATCAGACATTTATCAGGAAGGTTTGCAGTTGCAAGTGGACTTCACGCTACAGATGGATCACCAGAAAGCATGTGTGTGTGTGTGTGTGTGTGTGTGCACGCACATACCCATGCACATGCCTAAAAGATAAGCCCCTGAATGGGGTAGATAAAAAGAGAGTTTCTCCCCTTACAGGCCCCTCTAGGATTGCTGAGAAATGCATGGCCTCCCCAGACCCACACTGCGCCTCCATCCAGCAAAGTCAGGGCCAGGTCAGAGCAGAGCTGTGAGTCAGGCCTATCCCTCCTGTCGCTGCCCTTGTGGGACTGCTGTGCACTTCGGCGGCTCATGGTACAGGTAGTAGAAAGACACTGGTCCCTTCACTCAGGGAGTAACCAGGCAAACCGCCTCACCTGTGCATTAGAAGCCAGATGATGGTTATCTTTGGGAAGGAGAGCAGGGGAGAAAGGGGGAACATTTCTGGGGCACTGGTGATGTTCTAAGTCTTGTTCTGGGTGGTGGTCAATGGATGTGCTCACTTTGTGCTAAGCTGTCAAGGTGTTCAATCACCAGAGCTAATTATTCTTTTTTTTTTTTTTTAGGCAAGTTACCTGCCACTTGACATCTTGGAGGCAGGTGATTCTTCAACCAATCTCTTCTCTCATGACGTAACTTTCTCTGTAGAGGATGTGTGCACTTCTCCATATGTATATTTCCATAAAAAGTTTATTTTCCAGAATTACCTTGTCAGATCATTATACTGTACACCTTATTTTTTTTAAGATTTTATTTATTTATTTGACATAGAGAGACAGCCAGCGAGAGAGGGAACACAAGCAGGGGGAGTGGGAGAGGAAGAAGCAGCCTTCCCAGCAGAGCAGGGAGCCCGATGTGGGGCTCAATCCCAGGACTCTGGGATCACGCCCTGAGCCAAAGGCAGATGCTTAACGACTGCGCCACCCAGGTGCCCATCATTATACTGTACACCTTAAACTTATACAGTGCTGTATGTCAATTATAGCTCAGTAAAACCTTTCCTGTCTGAGCCTCAACTTCCTCATCTAACGTGGTGATGGTAAGCAACAGCTCACACCTCCAGGGGCTGTGGTCAGGATTAGCTATATTGACGCGAAGTGCTCAGTAAGACACCATCGCAAGGTAGACATTTGACACCTGCTGAAGCTACACATGACAAAATTGTTTACATGTTGCTCTCCTGCGATAGGACATGACTGTCATGATAAACCATGGCTTCTTTTTCCATCCTTCTCGTCTACTCCCAGCCATCCACCCCAAGTGTCTGTTGGTTGTTTGGTATTATTTCCATGGATTAGATTTTCAGAATTAAAATACTAGGCCAAAGAATAAAGGAAAAATTAAGAGTTGGAATATATCATTAACTTCACTTATATTTTAAAATGGGAGCCTTTGAAGACCTAACAGACGTTGCTAATATTGAATAAAAAGCACTAAGCACAAGCGAGTGGAAGGAATTTCTTGAGAAAGGCTTGGAGGTATGGAGGTAAGGAAGGGCCTGGAATGCCCCCAGACAGTAGGAGGACGTTAGTAAGGGCAGAAGCTAATGGATATGAGAGCAGACAGGGAACCTTACATTTCCTGGTGCAGATTCGGATTTTTACCCGGAAGGCAGAGGGGGAGACACTGGGTTGTAAAGTAAGTGTCAGGGCTGGAACCACATCTCAGGAAGAAAGCAGCCTGCATAGTAGGGATTGAGAAGAGGAGCAGACCAGAAGATGCTTAAATCACTTTTTTAAATTGTGGTAAAATATATACGTATAAAGCTTACCATCTTAACCATTTTCAAGTGTACCATTCAATAGAATTAAGCATATTCACATAGTTCTGCAAGCCATCTCCAGAACTTTTTCATCTTGCAAAACTAGAACTCTGTACTCATTGAACAACTCCCACCCCTCCACCCCAGCTCAGGTCACTTGTATAGGACTGATTGACCTATTGGACGTGGAGCTGAGAAGGTGGAGGGGACAGGATGACTCCCCGGTTTTGAGGTTAGAAGGCTGTGTTAAGTGGCAGTGCCACTGACCAATCTGGGGGATATAGGCTACTTCATTTATCTATTGCTCATAACAAACACCCCAAAACTTAGGGGCTTAAAACAACAAAGATTTATGGTGCTCGTGATTTGGGGTTAGCTGGATGCCTCCTCTGTTGGCTTTGCCTGAGCTCACTCATTCAGCCATAATGAGCTGGAAGATGTTGCTGGGCTGGAAGGTCCAAGTTGGCCTCACTCCGTGAGCCTGGGGGTTGGCACTGGCTGTCAGCTGGGGCACTTGGGTTCTCCCCCACCTCGCACCCCCCATCAGGCTAACCCTGGCTTCCTCACGTGGCAGCTGGCTTCTCCCAGCCCTAGGCTTCAGACTCTCATAGTCAGAAGGCCAGTCCAGTTGGAGGGGAGGAGAAGTAGATTTCACTTCTTGATAGCAGGGGCTACAAAGAAGGTGTGGCCATATTTGATCTGTGGCAGAAGAGGAGGACCAGGCTTAGCAGGGAAAACTTGTTTATGGCCACAGAGATAGAAGAGGAAGTTGACATCAACTCAAAGGAAGAGACTTCCCAACCCAAAGGGAACATAACACTACAAGGAATGTAAAAGATAGGGGAAGAGATGGGCCCCGAGAGACCGAGATGAGGTGGCCAGAGGCATACAAAGAACCAGAAGAAAACTCATCTAGAAGCTGAGAGAGGAGAGTGGTTGACAGAATCACATGTTGCCAGCACACAACTTGTCTAAAAACTAGAAAAAAGTTGGTAGAATGCTAAGAATAGAAAAACTACTCCAGATAAGTCTGAGGGCGCTGAATTTTTCCTGGTACACCCAGGACACTCACACTCATAAATGGAGATGCTTGTGGTAGCACTCCCTGGTGAGAGGAAGTCTTCCTCCCCATCCCCCTGATGGCAGGCTTGGTCACATGACCTGCTTCGTCCAATAGGAGGCAAACAGAAGTCACGTGGGCCACATCTGAGCATAAGTTTTAGGAGCCACCCCAGGCTGCTCTCCTTTCCCCTGGGGGTGCTGCTCCTTCAGCCTGGATCCCAGAATGAACCACAGAGAAGTTGGGGTTGTTGGTTAACACACTATAACCTAGCAAAAGCTGACTTACCTGGTACTCAGTAAATGTTCAGTTCTATCAACGGAAGAATTGGAAATGCTCAATTGTGACTGACTTGACAGTCGGAGAGGGACCCCAGAGAAGGGAACATTTGTGCTAGACCCTGAAATCTGGCCAGAGGAAGCAACTGGAGAAGTGGTATGTTAGTGTCCCAATAACCAAGACCACGTATACTCTTGGGAGATTTTTTTATGTTATAAATTCTATATAAAAACTTTCTAGTTCCTATGAATTACTCTTTTAATAGTATGCTTTGGTTCTCTTTTGAAATATGCTTCAAAAACCTGTAACAGCAAACAGGGGCTGCATATTAATGGCTTGGCCCAGCTTATGCATAGGAAGGAGGTCCAAATAAAATTGGAGTTACAGAGTAGAGAAAATAAAGAGGGATCTGAAAAGAGCTGCAGATTCTTGCCCAAAAAAAAAAAAATTACTTTCCTTTTAAGAGACAGACATCTGACACCCAGGAGAAGCTCACCCAGAGAAACTGGACCCCCTTCAGAATGTGGGCAGTCAGGGACTTGCTGTAATGCTATGGCCCCACTAGTGCTCCCCTCTCCCTCCAAGGGGCCTGGCTGTCTTCAGAATATAGCAGGAGAAGGCAAGCCGTGAACAGGTTGGGAGTGGGAAGCTTCTGGAATTCAAGGCTGTACCTACCCTGTTCCAAGGCTTTGGGTGAGCAGCTCTGACTGGGGTGACTCTGTGAGTGTGGGTATGTGTGTGTGTGTGAGTGTGTGTGTGTGTGTGTGTGCGCACTGGTGCACGTTCAATTTAGCAGAGGAAGTCAAGGCAAATAGTTTAATCACAACCATCCCTCGAGGCAATTCGGAATAATTTTCTCATTAGAGAATGTAACGTGCAGCATGACTAATGTTCAATCAGACAGTAGCTTGCAGTCCCTGTGCTCACCGCCATTACGCGGGCCTCAGCTCTGATTAATGGGGGAGGGCGTCTGTCCTTCCTTTCTGGGCCTGGGATGGTGGCTGGAGTCTGGTGATGGGGAGGAGAAAAGCAGGGGAGGGAAAATCTCTTTTCAAATATAAACATGAGAAATAAAATAATGGGATCCCTCAGGGCTTTGAGCTGCCGTGATTAGAGCTGGAGGCTGTGTCACCACCACCCCCCCAGGGGGGACCAGGAGGTTGGGGCAGCACACTCCACTCCTGAAGGAGGCAGAGCTGGGAACCTCCACTTCTCCCCACGCTCCCCCCCCATTTCCCTTCGCTCTCCCCTGTGCTCTCCATGGCTGTCCTCCTTCTCTGCGTCCTGTCTCTGTGCGCAAGTCTCTCCTCCTGTGTTCTTACCATGCATCCCTCCCCTTGTCTGCTCCCGGCCCCATGGTGCCCACTGCCCGTTTTTCCATCCTTCTTTCTCCTTTTGTCTCTGCTCCTGTGATGTGTGTGTGTGTGTGTGTGTGTGTGTGTGTGTGTGTGATGTCTGGGTCCAGAGCTGTGTGCTTGAGAAACCCCTGAAATGGGAGGACCCCAGCTCTACTTGCCCACTTCAAAATCATAGTTCAGGACATTCACACTGAAAGGACTCTTGGGGCACCTGGGTGGCTCAGTCAGTTAAGCATCAAGCATCCGATTCTTGGTTTCGGCTCAGGTCATGATCTCAGGGTCATGAGATCTAGCCCCGTGTCGGGCTCTGTGCTCAGACTGATTCCTGCTTGAGATTCTCTCTCTCCCTCTGCCCCTCCCCATGCCCCCCCACCCCAAAAAAGAAAAGAAAGGACTCTTGGTAACTTTCTAGAGCTTTGCCACAAGTGCAGCCTGTGAACGAGCAGCACCAGCTTCACCTGGCACTGGTTAGAAACGCTCTCAAGCCCCTCCTCCGAACTACTGAATCAGAGCCTGCATTTCATCAAGATCCCCAGGGGATTAATGAGCACAGTAAAATCTGGAAAGGGCAGGCTTCACTGCCTCATTTCAGAAGACATGCTCGGCCTGAGGCCCAGAGCGACACAATTCACCCTGAGTTAAAGATGATCAACAGCCCCAAACCCAGGACCCCTGCCTCACCATAGTCCACACCCCACCCGTGATGGTAAGAAGCCCTGTTATTGTCAAGACGCCTCTCATTTTAAGATGTCCGGTTTTCCAGTGTTTCCTTCAGAGATCACTTTAGAGAAGATTTAACCCCAAATACAAAAAAGATCCCTCCCTTTGCAGGGGTACCACCCCCATCTCTTTTCTCCGAGTATATTTAGTTATGGGCATTCGGAAAACCTAATAACACACATACATTTTAGATGCACATCTGGGGTACAGCAAATGTGCCCATTTTCAGGCCATGATGGGGAGCTGTAGGGAACTCAGAGCTCAGTTCTTGCCTCCAAGAAAACTTCATTCCCGAGGATTCCCACCTGCTCCAAGATACATCAATAGCTCACGTCCTCAGGCGCCATACATACTTGGATACTAATTATGCCCATGTCAACACACACACACGCACACACACGCACACACACACATTTAGAAGTAAATCTAATAACCGAGCCAGCATGGAATGACCAGGGCCAGATGCACCGTTATCAGGCAAGAACTGGAGCTAGAACTTCTCGAAACCCTCCTAAAAGTTGCTTTGGGGCAAACCACCTCCTCCCACGCCCCAGCTTTCCCCAGTGTGAAAAAGCAACAGCACCTGGACAGCAGGAGGGAGTCACCCATGGTTGTACTCTCTTTTCTGCCTCTCAGGAGTCTGAGGTTCAGTGAAACCGGAAATGGAGAGACGGGGCAGATGCAAAGCCAGGCGGCCCCAATTCCACATTTCCCTTCCCCCGACCCTGGCCTAGAGACAATGAGCATCAGACTATGGAACGTGAACGTACACCAAACAGGAAGCTGCTGAGGCCAGCACGGACCGGACACATCACAGTGAGCACGTCCCCCCGCGTCTAGCCTAAATGCTAGAAATCTGAACGACATGGAAGAAGCATCAGCTGTGGGGTCAGGCGGACTGCACAATCCCCAGCTGCCTCTTGCTCTTATGCGGCCCAGCCGTGGCCCTTGGCCTCCCTCAGCCTTGCCTTCCTCATCCGTGAAACAGGGAGCGTCCAACAAGGGGAGGTACGTTTCAGCCTTAGAACGTGTGCTTGTGCTCGGGCCGCAGAAGGTGCTCCCAGGGGGTGCTGGCAAAGTGTAAATATTGACGAGACCGTCTGCAGCTCCAGATGCCTGAGGTGCGAGGACAGAGGCCTGGGGTAAATGCTGGGATCCGCTGAGTGTTGGCTTTCATTACACGGCGCATGAGGACTCAAAGGTCTGCCAGGCCTCCCCTGACCCCGAGCCCCACCTGGCAGCTCACGGAGTCAGGGGCACAGGAGCACAGCTGGAACCCATCAGCACCACAGGTGGGGACCCCTTTCAGCAGCACCCCGAGCTTCCACAGGCTGGAGTGGGAGGTGGGGTGTCAACACCAACAAAACCTCTTCACCCCCTACCGCCTCCCGCTGAAGCCGCTGGACAAGCACCCACCAAACCTGAATGCAGAGGTGGTGGGGTGCGCCTGAGAGGAGAGCAGGATTTGTTCCAGGGTCCCCCGTTCCCTTCACCACACCCATGACTTTGGAGCAAACACCACCCAGTGCCAACACACACACACCATTTAAGCAGCTGCCCTCCCCTCAACATGCCCAGCCAGCATCGTCATGCTCCCAGCTGCCCAGACATCCGTGTGGACCTTATCGGGGCATTCAACAGCCCCCCCAAAACCCCTCAGTGACTTCACTGGAGTAGCCCCCAGCTTAGTGAGGGGCTGACCTTTGACCTGACTCATTCGAGGTTATTAACGCAAAGTCATGACGTTAAAAAAGCAACTTAACTCTCAATCGGGAGGAAGAGGTGCCGGAGGACAGCAGGCGGGAGAGGCAGGCAGGGCGGCAGGGGCAGGCAGGGGCCTTCAAGTCCCACGGCGGAGGAACTGGACAGCAACTGGGCAGGGAAAGGCCCCGAAGAAGAAGACCTGCTTCCGCTCTGCCCTGTGTGCAGCGTGACTGCGGACAAATACCTTCCCCGGTCACACTTGCCCAGGGAGGGACAGACAGATCTCCACGTTCCTAGAATCCTGAATCACCTGGGCTGCGAGCCTCTTCCCATGTTGAACCTGAACCCTCCGCAGGAGCTTTGACATCCACTGCTCTTGTCCCATCGTCCCTCCTCCCTCCGAGGGCTCCGATCACTTAGGGCCCCAATCACTTAGGGCCCTCCGTGCCTCCCCACACGGAACCGACTCCCAGGAGGCGATGGGGCCGTGACCGACTCAACTCAGCCACCCTCTCTCCCAAGGGCCCAAACTCCGATTTTAAAGGACTTAATGATACTTGTACAAATTTTGGGAGTTTTTTATTCTTTTTATTTTTTTATTATGTTAGTCACCATACAGTATTGTAAATAAATAAATAAATAAAATAATTTTAATTAAATAAAAAATAAAAGAAAAAATGATTTTTAAATTTTTAAAAATAAAAATAAATAAGATTAAAAACTTTTTTAAATTTTTTAAAAATAAAATTATAAAATAAAATTTTTTCCTTTTTATTTTTATTTATTTTATAATAATAATTTTTATTATGTTATGTTAGTCACCATACAGTAGTACATCCTTAGTTTTTGATGTAATGTTCCATGATTCATTATTTGCATATAACACCCAGTGCACCATGCAATATGTGCCCTCCTTAATACCCACCACCAGCCTATCCCAGTCCCCCACCCCCCGCCCCTCTGAAGCCCTCAGTTTGTTTCCCAGAGTCCATAGTCTCTCGTGATTCATTCCCCCTTCTGTTTACCCCCCCCTTCATTCTTCCCTTCCTTCTCCTACCGATCTTCCTGCTATTTCTTATGTTCCATAAATGAGTGAAACCATATGATAATTGTCTTTCTCTGCTGGACTTATTTCACTTAGCATTATCTCCTCCAGTCCCGTCCATGTTGCAGCAAATGTTGAGAACTCGTTCTTTCTGATAGCTGAGTAATATTCCATTGTATCTATGGACCACAGCTTCTTAATCCAGTCATCTGTTGAAGGGCATCTCAGCTCCTTCCACAATTTAGCTATTGTGGACAATGCTGCTATGAACATTAGGGTGCATATGGCCCTTCTCTTCACTACATCTGTATCTTTAGGGTAAATACCTAGTAGTGCAATTGCTGGGTCATAGGGTAGCTCTATTTCTAACTTTTAACTTTCAAAATTTAAAAATAAAATAATAGGGGCGCCTGGGTAGCGCAGTCGTTAAGCATCTGCCTTCGGCTCAGGGCGTGATCACGGCGTTCCGGGATCGAGTCCCACATCAGGCTCTTCCGCTATGAGCCTGCTTCTTCCTCTCCCACTCCCCCTGCTTGTGTTCCCTCTCTCGCTGGCTGTCTCTCTGTCAAATAAATAAATAAAAAATCTTTTAAAAAAATAAAATAAAATAATAAAAAAATTTTTAAGTTTTAAAAAGTAAAAAAATAAAATAAATTTTTAAATTAAGTAAATAAAAAATAAAAATAATAAATAAATACAAATAAACAATAAAGGCTTAATGAAATGGAGGATGTGAGTATGATTTGGAAACTGGGACAGTGAGAGCAATGTTCTTAGAGTTATTTGTATCTTGACTTCTTTCCCTCTCTTGAGGGCAAGGACCTGATTCATTCATCTTTGAATCTCCCTATGGCACATAGGGCCATTCGTGGCTCATGGTAGGAAAGCAAAAGACGTTTTGGAGAGATGGACGGTTCCATGGTCGGGAAGGTGCAGCCAGCATGCCAGCAGGCAGTGGATGAAGGAACATTGACTGTCAAACCCAGGGAGTGGCCAGGCCTCCTGTGGACAAGATCTGGAAGTTGGGCCCAGTGAAAAGCATTGGACAGCATTCTAGTTGTTCAGCAATTAATGTGGAATATTTGTCATTAAATTCAAATCAATTTAAAAAAAAAAAAGCCCAGTGGAGTACCTCTCTGCATAGACGGCCATGCCCAACACCTTCACTGTCTAAGACCCAAACCATCTTCCCTGGTCAATTCTTCAAACCAAGCTTTGCCACAATGGTGAGACACAGGAAGAAGGAACTTGGACAGGGGATGGGGACTGGGATCCAGCAGCCACCAGCTGCCAGTAGCCAGTCCCCAGCATCCTGGGTGGAAAAGACCCATGCGGGATCCAGAGTCCTGGCAACTGGCTCAGCCCTGGCTCCCTGACCCGAGCCTCTCAGTCTTCTGATCCAGGTCGTCTCCTGGAGCCCTTCCAGCACGAACATTGTGTGTGTGGTGGGTACTTCAGATCTGTGGCAGTGATTGTGGTCAAAGTGCCCACCAGACCAGAGGTCAGCAAAAGCCCCTCACCGCAAACGTCTTCTAGACACTAGTGATGCTACCTACACTCGACTCAGTCGCTCCAAGGGCGGTCCAGCCTGGTAGCAGGAGCACCACATGGGAGCTTATGAGAAAGGTGCCCGCCGCAGACTAGCTGGATCAGAATCCGCATTGTCACACCATCCCCAGGGCATGCGTGTGCACACTCAAGTGTGAGAAGCGGGTTCCGAGCGAGAGGACCTGGGGCAGGCACCAGCTGGCTCGAGCCTTGCTAGCTGTGCACCCACAGGACTTTGGCACATCTGTGCTGTGGCTTTACGTCTGTAAAGAAGAGGGACAATGTTTGACCTACGCTCATCAGATTCCAGACCTGGATGAGTTTCTCTAGGTCAACTCGTGACCTGTTAGATGCCAGCTAACACAGGGGTGTTCGCAGCGGCCCCACAGCAGCAGAGCTGGGTGTGCCCTCAGTGTCAGCCAGGAAGGGACTGCTGCGAGAACGGAGCTGCGGCCCCACGGGGAGGACGGACCACGGAGAAGGATAAACAAGAACTGTGGGTTCGCCATCTATTTGCTAAGTGAAAAAAAGCAGGATTACGATATGTGTAGTGTGACGCCAGCCAGGCCAAAAACAAAACACACACACAGACATGTTTGTGTACAGATGGAAAAATCTAGAAGATTATAACCCACACTGCTCAGCGTGGATAACCGAGAAATAGAGGGAACTGAACTGGGGGCAGAGAAGAGCCTTTTGCTTTTTCAGTGTTGTTTCAAATATTAAAATGATCAGAAAAGTGTGCATGAGGGGCTCAGTTGGTTAAGCATCTGTCGTCGGCTCAGGCCATGATCCCAGGGTCCTGGCATCAGGCTCCATGCCCAGCGGTCTGTTTCTCTCTCTCACTCTCCCTCTGTGCTCTCCCTCTCCCCCTCTGTCTCTCTCTCTCTCAAATAAGCAAATAAAATCTTCCAAAAAAATAATAAAATGGATCAGAAAAAGTACCATGCTATATAAATGGGAGGTATTATTACCATCATTATTGATGGGACAGAAGTAATGCAGGGACTTTATCCAGGAGAGAGAATACATCCAAAGAGCTGTGCTTCACTCTTTGGCATGGCTAACCTCCACGGAATCGAGACACTGGGGCCACGGGGACAGTGTGAGACTCCAGGAGGTTCTCAGACTCAGTTCCTGGAATCAGGTGTGTCGCCCTTGAGTGAAATAACTCTCAGAGTGTAGAACGTTTCCGAATATAAGTGTTCCCCTCCCTATGTGTTTGTTTCTACTAAAACACCCTTGGTCTATAGTACAGTACAGGTTAAAATGGCATCCAATTTAGAGCAGAATTATATTGTACTCGGTCATTCTGACTTGAATATATCTGTATCTCGCAGGGTTCCACAAAGTTCTGAGCCCCACAGCTGTGGCTAGCAGGTGGGCGAGGTCTGTGGGGTGTTCGGGGGACGCCAGGAGGGCTACTGAGGGGTCAGAAGAAACTGCAGGAGACCGCCATGCCCAGACAGCCCAGGAGGGGGGCCCAGAAGAGGAAGGGCATCCTGGCAGACCCCTGCCTCTGCCCAAAGACACCCAGGAAAGTCAGCTCTATGTGAGTTACCAAGAAGGGAAGAAAAAGATTGGAGTCCAGGGGCTTCTGGAATGGCAGCCCCAGGGCCATCCACTCACACCTGCATAAAAGATTGAGCCTTGGTGGGATCAGAGGAGCCCAAGGGGAGGCTAGAGAAGTAAGGTCTTTGGGGGAAACCACTCCTGACCCAGGGCCTACCTGAAGACAAGTATAGAAGCCCCAGAATTATTTGCACATATACTGCCTGACGAGGCAGGAATTGGGCATGGGTGCAGAGAGGTGAGGTCTGGGAGGGCAAGGCAGTCAGAAGCAGGGTTAGCACCTACAAGCAGGGGGTAAACACGGAGACGGGACTGTTCACCACCTGCCTGGCACACAGTAGGTGCTCGGTAAACAGCAGTGCACTCTCGCTACCCCTGCTGCTCCAGGGCCTCTGGCCTCCTGCACTTGTCAGTGCTGGAGGGGCTGTGTCAAGTCCAAGACTGGATGAGCCCTGACCTCCCCGAGAGAAAGGAGCCCTCTCTACCCAAAAGGACAGGGCCAGCTGGGGCCCTGCGACGTCATCCTGCCAGAGCCCATCTCCAACTCCCTTCCACATCTCCATCCCAGGTAGGGTCGCCAGAGAAAATACAAATGAAATACTGCATGGGACACATCTATCCTGAATAATTACTCATGGTTTACTTGAAATTCAAATTTAACTAGGCGTCTTGTTTGGTTTTATGTTGTTTTGTTTTTTTGTTTACTTGTTTGCTTGCTTGTTTGCTGGCTCAATGGGGCTAAATCCAAACCCAGAACGATCTTTGGGGGGGCGGGCATCAAGGATGTCATCATCCCTACACTGCAAAGAAGAAGGTGAGGTCCAGGATTTCTTACCATTCCCAGCGCTGGTGAGGGGCGGGGCCAGGACAGAACCTCAGGTTTGGGTTCCCAGCCCACCCTGTCCCCCACGATAGCTCCCCATCTTCCCATGCAGCAGAACTAGCTGAGGAACTCAGTAACACGAAAAATGAGAGGTGCATCCCTAACCAAGGGGCCCTCAGGGGGACGTGCTCGGCTGGGGAAACCCAAGGCCTGGGTGTTTTGCTTCACACACCTTCACGCTGCTTGACTGGTTCTCCTTGATCACGAACTGCTTCTGTGATTTTAAAACTAAGAAAATAAAGGAGCAAATGTTCCCCATTGGAAGAGGCAGGAGGTGGGTGTTTCGGGGGAGTGGAACCCAGCACAAGGGAACGCATGAAGCTAAGTATTTCGAAGTCTACCCTGGAGCTTTGTCACACACCCGAGAACCCAGCCTGTGGAAGTAACCAGACATGCGGACAAAGATTCCCTTATGTGCAGTCTGTACAAAACACGCTTTCAGAAAACACTGAATGTCACGGGAAAATTCTCGTGATGCGCAAAAGGAAAAGGACACCAAAGTGGGTGTGTGGCACTTCTCCAGAAATAAAGGTATGGACAATAATAAAGACTGGAAAGTTTGCAAAAACGTTCAACGTGACTGTTGGAGGGGAAGAAACGTTATGGTTGATATTTTCTTAATTCTCTAAAGGCTTTAAATGAACATGGACACTTAAATACTTTTTAAAAATAAAAGTAAAAAAGCTTGAGTCCCACCCGAGTTAGGATTCTAAAGGCCGGGAATCCTAGAAATCCGTATGTGTTGAGTGTCTGGGTCTCCGCACCTACACCGCGCCCTGGCTTTGTAAGTCCCCACCAGGAACCAAAGGCCAGGAGAGGGCTCGCCTGGGCAAGTCTCTGCCCACCTGATTCATTCTGCCCCTCCAGGCGGTTCTAGGGAAGGAATGGCTTTAGGGGAGAGGGGGGCCCATCAGGGAGGAAGGGCACCTCCCAGGCAAATGCTCACCAGCTTATGACTTCCTCCAACTTAAAGAAAACAGGGCTCTGTGGCTCTATGGAAATCGCTTTGCAAACAAAATGGAAAACAGGACCTTTGAGACAGCCAACCCCACAGCACACACCCAGAGTCCCTCCCTTGGACACACAGTTATCGCCAAACAGGTGGCATCACCCAGTGTAATTCAATCAGAGTCATATCTATGAGCTAAGGATCCAAAATGTTTTACACATCGCTCTGCCATGGGGGCCGCCATTTTGGCCTTTGGAGTCCAGGAGGCCCCAGGGCTTCACAAGAAGAAATTGACACACAATCAGACCAAGTCAATGAGTAGGTGGTCTGTAATCATCTTAGCCAGGGATCTGATAGCACCTGGAGAGAATGGGAGGCGGAACAGGCCAGCCTGGAGAGCTGAGAGCATCTCTTCCCCCCCCCCCATTCCAAAATGCCCAAAATGCCCTCCCACAAGTGCCACCACCTGGGTCCCCTACAGGTCTGTTTAGCCGAAATTCATTCTCTCAATGCATTCTTTTTCCCAAACTTCTAGCCAGCCCCTCGATGGGCAGGGCTTGACTACATATTAAGCAGAAAGAAAAATGATCCAATTAATTCACATGAAGGGGTGATGGACCCTCAAACGGACGCCTGTGAGCCACAGGAAATGGGCAAGCCGTGGAGAACACCTTAGCTCCTGCCCCACTCTGGGCTTGGGCCCCCTGCACAGCCCTGAGAGGCTCGGAAGAGAGGGTCTTTTAGAGAACTGCCCCCATCTAGAAAGGAGGCTTCTTCCTGGGCTGCGTCAGTGACCTGGAGGCCTGGAGGCCTGAGGAGAGACTCACGGGGCAATTACATCAGCACAGGACAGCTTTGTTTTGAGCTGAGGCTGGTTTTCCCACAAGCGACTGAAATAAATTAGAGCGTTTTCAACGAGGGCGGTTGAAAGCAGCACTCTTGGAAAAATCTCAGCAGCTGCTCTTTATTGGATTATAACTAGGAGCAAAACACCCCAAACCACACAATCGCCTGCAAAGGGGGGAAAAAATCAAATCAAATGCAACATTGTTGTAGGCTCTGGAAAATGTTTCCCCAGGAAAACCAGCCTGGGAACCTGGTCAATGTTCTCCAGCTCGACTGCTGGAGGAGACAGACACTGCTCCTCGGGGGTCAGATACAGTTTGTCTACACACAGGCGGCCAGAGACAGCGACAGACAGCCACACACAGGCAGGCTGCTGCCGCCACAGGGGTGTGCGGAGGCCCCGCGAGTAGGTCCTATCACAGCAGGGGCGGCCCAGCCCCGGACCGAGACACGCTGGGCCCTCTTTGCCGAGAGATCTTTAAAAATAGGTGAAACCACTCTGTTTGTGAGGCGAGCACTTCCCACTGTGCCCTGAAAGCCAGAGGAGGGTAGGAGGCCCACAGAGGCACTAAAGCCACTTCTCAGTTCAGCAGCTGGCTGGAAATGGAAAGAGGGGGCACTTGGCTGGGAAACCGGAATCCTGGGTTATTCGAACTCTGCGACCACCTAGCTCCGTGAACTCCAGCGAGCCATCTACATTTCTCCGAGCCTCAGTTCTCTTATCCATAAAATGGGTATTATCTTATTTGTTTTCCCTTTACCCAGGGTGGTGGAGGCAGAGGGGGGGCTGTTTCTAAGCCTCAAATGAGAAGCAGAAGGAGACAGAAATGAGAGCAGTGGTTGTTCGGTGGGGGTGGGATGGACCGGGAAGGGAACTCTCTCGGCTGACGCAAACACTCCAGATCTTGACTGGGCTCCCGGGTCCTCGAGTACACGCATCTGTCAGAACCGATCAAGCTGCACATTTAAGATCTGTGCATTCCACTATATTTAAAGATGAGGAGTAAGGTTAAAATGCCGCACAAATGAGAATTACTCCTGCTGTAAGGGAAACTGCCGGCCTGCTGGGAACAGGACCCTCTCAAGCAAATAAAGTCTCACTTCGCCCTCGGATAGGAGATTATTTTGAAGTTCAGGTTCAATAGTTTCGGAAAACACATATGTTTGTGTCTAGTTCAAACTGGCTTGGTAGGTATTTAAGAAAAAACAGTTCAATTCAGAGTTCAGTCGAAAAATAATAATATTTGGATTCGGTTTTGGGTTCAGTGAATCAGGGCAGTGTTTTCCAATTTGGGGGTCATGGTTCGGTTCAGTTCAAGTTCTTGTTAGAGCAGCCTGGTATGGGGCTCGGCCCCTGGGACACAGCCAGCCTGGCCCACCAACCATTGTCTGCACGCTTTCAGCCCTTCCAGATCAGCTTCGGTCAAGGGGGCCCTCTCCAGCCTCTTTCCTGTGCCTTCCAAAAGAGAAACCAGAACACAAGAGAAAAAAGAAAATTGCTAAATTCTCTGGCTATGGAAAACCAAACCTGGGTCCACACTGGTTCGCACATGGGCGAGAGGCAGGAGTGGGTCCTCAGGATACGGCCACCCACCAGGAGGAAGGGTAAATAATCATGATATCCAGGCAGCTTATGCCTTGGCCCTGGGGTGAATGGAGCTGCTGGGCCCTTCTGCAGGTGGGGGAACCCAGTGTCCTCGTCAGGGGTGGACACTGTGCCCACATCCAGGTCTATAGTGGACAGGTATGAGTGTGGGCAGGTATGAGAAGTCCTTCCAGACCAGCCCAAGCACAGGGCTGGCTCTCTCCAAGCACCCCCCACCCACCCCACATTCTCTGCCCCCTGTAACTCCCAGGAGACACACGGGTGGCATCAGAACTCTCTTCCTCAGACGTGACATTTCTGTTGAGAGTCAGGTCCCAACTTTTATGTCCAAGACTGCCAGCAGGAGCAGGCACGATAGGAAGAAGACAGAGCTCAGAGCAACAGATAGAGGTTTCTGGACATAACATTTATGTGGGATGGCAATAAATACGAAGGGAGCCTACAAAGAAGAGGCGTTACCTCCCTCCCCGCCCCCCCTTGCTGCCCCCTTCTCTCCAGTCCGGCTCATCCCATCCTCAATTACTGAACAACGCACAGAAGCCCAGGTCTCCACCGTCTGGCCCCCACTGACTTCGCCCCCCATCATCCCCACCGTGCACCCTACCCTCCAGGCAGCCTGCAGATTTCATGCCTCTGTCCCACTCCACATGTTATTCCTTTTGCCCAGGAGGCCCCTCCTCCTCCTTGTCTTCCTGAATAACTTCTCCTGGGTGCGTGCCAGGCAGAGTTGACCACTCCGAGCACACTCCAGCTTCACTCCTGAACCCACTCCTGCCTGTCACTCTCCTCCCTCCTGACGAAGTCTCTCCCAGAGGGCTTCTCAGTCCCTGACGCGAACAGGCTTCCGTCCGCAGGACCACCATGCACAGTTGTGCGGTTTATGCACTGCGCAAAGGCACCTAGCTGCGGGGGTTTGTGGGGTCTGAACTTGCAAAGCCATGCTGCTGAGAGCAGTGCACCTCGGGGGGAGGGGGGCATTTTTCCTTCATTCTCACGGGTGAAGGCAGTAGCAGCCCTGCTCGGCAGACACATGCAGATCCCAGGAGCGGACCGTAGTCTTACTAAGCTCATCACGCACCCTGGTTGCAGTGCCTTGCTGGGGAGTCTGTCGGCTGCTAGACTGAGAGCTCTCACGGGCGGACACGGGAAAGCTGGGGCTGCTCTCTGTAACGCTGGCCCTGGGCACAGCCCTCAGCCTGCATTGACAAGAGTTGCTTTTACCGGATGGATCCAGGACCCTGTGGATCATTTCATTTGGGTTTTTGTGCGAGCTCGAGTGTTTTCCCAGCTGCTCTGTCAGAACCTGACATCATTTCATAACGAGCGGTAGAGAGCGCCTGCCTCGCAAAGGGAGAGGACGGTGCCCTTCCTCCAGGATCTGCTTCTTCCTGCCCACCCGGCCCTGCCCGGCTCAGCACACGTGAGATCTGAGCCCACCCGGCTTGGGCTTTTGTTCTTGTACTAAAAGAGATTTCCGAAAACTGTCTGGGCTACCAAGGAGGTAACTGAAGTTATCAGGGCCTCCTTGGTGGTGTGATCTGCCCCCTCTCCAGCTGACATAACTTGGTGTTATCTCCCCACAAGCCCTGGCAGCCCCAGCAGCGCCCCCGTGGCCTGGCCCACTGCACACTGTTCTGCCGCCTATGTGTTCACTGACGTGTCTCCATCTCCCTCCAGTTTCCAGCATGCTGCTTCCCTCACAACTCCAAGCCCTTGAGGAGCTCCTGGGCTGCTGCCCCAGCTCGGGCAAGCACCGCAGCACACGTTATAATTATCTATGCCCACGACCCACAGCTGCCTACTGTTTGGGCCTCCCAGATTTGCCTTTGAAAGTCACTTCTCAACTCCCAACTTCAGAGGCATCCAGGAGACCGTGGAGTGCCATGGAAAGAATACCACTTAGGGGACTTTCATTCGAATGTCAGCTCTTCCCTCCCCATTCTGAGACTTTGGGCAGCTTGTTGAGCCTCTCTGACCCTCGGTTTCTTCTTCTGAACAATGGAGATGGCAATGCTACCACCGATGTGGATTAAATGCGATAAAGCCCGAGCAGTAGCTGGTACCCAATTAGGATGACCAAGGTGTTCCCGGCTGCCCTCGGCTCTTCAGGGTTTAGCACCAAAGTCGTGCATCCCAGCAACCCCTCAAGTGCTGAGGAAACGGGACCAATGGTCACCCTCTAACCCCATTCAGGTGAGCTACTTCCTTTTCCCCTATTATTCAGAGGAATAACTGAAAACCTAGAACAGGACCCTTAGTACAGCCTCCGGGATAAAGAAAAACCGGCTGGGAAGGAGATGGACTTGGCTTGCCCGACCCAGGCCGGGCCCCTCTTTGTTACACTTGCAAACTCCCCTTCAAGTCGTCCCATCCCCCTGCTGGATTCTGAAGTCCATAACGCCCCTCCCTCGAGCACCCCGACGGCTCCAGCACCCCCGAGGGCTCCAGCGAGAGCCTGGCACGCAGCGGTGTCCTGGGGCTCCCGCGTGCTGAGCCGCGCCGCCTGCCCTGGCCAGGGGCGACAGAGGACGCAGCGCGGCCAACCTGCAGGGAATTCTCTTCCGACAGCACCTTCCCAGCCTCTTGGGGGGAGGAGGAAGAGGGCTGTCACTCCGTTTCTTAGGCAGCCGCAGGACGTGGGGAGAACAGGCTTCTGACCCTGTGACTGCGGACGGTAGACCCTGCCAGGCGGGAACCAAGCGGTCGGGGCGGTCGCGCGGCCGTCCGCTGGGGCAGCAGCGACACCTGCTGGTCGGGGCCGCGAGGGCCGCGCTCGGCAGGGGCCCGGGGCCGCCGTTCGCCGCCGCCGCGAGCCTCCCGCGTCCTCGCCGGCCGCCGCTGCCAGGCCCGCCCCGGCGCGGCCTCCCCCTGCCTGGAAGGACGAGGACCGCGGGCCTGCACCGAGCCGCGGGGCTTTGCAGCCGCCCACGCCCCTCCCCCCCCCGATGGCCCAGTCGCCCCTAAGAGCTCCCCAGATGCCCCCAGAACACTTCTGAATTGTAAGAATCATCCCGTTCTCTGCATCTTTATGTTGTCTCTGTTTCAGTTTGAGAGTTAATAGCTGGTTCTGGCTTCGGGGCTTCTTCCAGAAATGAATATTTTCGCAGTGAATGAGCGGGACAGGGAGCTGCCACTGCCTGCCCTCAGCCTCACAACGGCATTACGCAAAGATGAGGCCTCCGCCACATCACCGGCCATCGGCTGCTCCCAGGGCCATGATCCATACAGTAGGCTGTCCCCGTTGGACAGACGGGGAAACTGAGGCTCAGAGAAGTGCAGTGCCTTGCCCAGGCTCCCCCAGGTACCTTCCACCGCTCTATGCCATGCTTAAGGCTCCTGGAAGAAGGCATGGACATTATTTGGGGATGTCACGATACCAAAGAGAGAAACTGAACACAACCCTAAATGTTTCTCGGTAGGGCGACTGATGACATAAACAGTGCCCATCCATTCAATGGAACACTATGGAATACTATGGAACACTATGGAACACTATGGAATACTATGGAACACTATGGAATACTATGGAATACTATGGAACACTATGCTCACCTTAAAAAGCAGGAGAGATAAACACGTAGATGTTTTGCCCACGCACACCCATCCATAGACAACTGTGTACGCAGACTACAAAACAGAATACGGCCTTACTGTCAGTCAAGGTCCTACAAAACCTGAGGTGGGGTGATCTGAGGAGCATTTCATAAAAAGGGTTCTTTATAGGGCTGATGGAATCGGCAAGACGCGAAGCAGCACCCAGGGGTGAGCGCATGCGCGCGCGCACACACACATGCAGGTGCGCGCTCTAGGGTGAAGGGAAGAGGCGGTTGTGGGAACGCAGAGAGTTCGCGAAGCCGCCGACAGAAGCTGTGAGCCAGGACAGAGACACCTGGCAGAGAGCTAGCGAGGCAGGGAGTGAATACACGGGCACTCACGGTGCCCTGCAGGGGCGGAGGAAGGCAGAGCAGGGTGGAGGACGGGGAGTGGACCTGGAGGAGTGTCCAGGGAGAGACCACGCAGGTTGTGTACAGATGAAAACGGCCAAAAGGACACACAGCAACGTGCTAAAGTGTTAAGAGTGTTCATCTCGGTGCCCTTCAACAGATGACTGGATTAAGAAGCTGTGGTCCATATATACAATGGAATAGTACTCAGCTATCAGAAAGAACGAGTTCTCAACATTTGCTGCAACATGGATGGCACTGGAGGAGATAATGCTAAGTGAAATAAGTCAAGCAGAGAAAGACAATTATCATATGATTTCTCTCATCTATGGAACATAAGAACTAGGAAGATCGGTAGAAGAAGAAAGGGATAAAGAAAGGTGGGGTAATCAGAAGGGGGAATGAAACATGAGAGACTATGGACTCTGAGAAACAAACTGAGGGCCTCAGAGGGGACGGTGGTGGGGGAATGGGATAGACTGGTGATGGGTAGTAAGGAGGGCACGTATTGCATGGTGCACTGGGTGTTATACGCAACTAATGAATCATCGAACTTTACATCGGAAACCGGGGATGTACTGTATGGTGACTAACATAATATAATAAAAAAACTTTAAAATAAAAAAAAAATAAAAATAAATAAATAAATACTATTCTCCACTAAAAAAAAAAAAAGAGTGTTCATCTCGGGGGCAGGGGACCGGAACTGCAGGCAGCAGGGGAAATGACACGTTGCCCTTTTACTTCCTATGCCTCTGCATTTGAACTGATAGCAACTAAAGTATATGAAATGTACAATCGCTGACAAGAATGAAAATATTCGATTCTGGGAACAGTCCTTAGACTTCAGTGAGCTCTGATGGAAAGAGCCCTACGGGGGGAAGAGGTCCTGCCAGTCTTCCCATTCCAACCACCCTCAGCCCTCCCTTCTCAGAGCGCCACGTGGGCTCCAGCTCACCTTGGGCTGTTCTGGACTGTTCCACTTAAATACGAGGCATGTGTATCCACGGCTAGACAGCAGCCACCTCAACGTCCTAGCCAGCAGCCCAGCGCAGGGCACGGAGAAGGTGGCCGGTAAACATGCGGTCATGACAGACTGATGGAATGCACAGGGCGACCTGCACTGTGAGTCATGAACGCCCTGTCCTCATCTCTCAGGTGCAGAGATGGATGGAGGCCTCGCTCATTTCCCAGGGCTGCTGTGAATTGGAAGCTTTCCGAAAAGGCAAAAGCACACGCAAACCCAATGTGTCGGGAGTAACACGCTTGGATTCATGCACCTTTGCAAATGCTTTGCTTTTCGTTATATTTTTTTTAAGTGTGTATAAGAAGAGTGATCACTTCTCTTCATTTCCTGCCCTCTCCCCTTCACGGGGGCATGAGACATTTCAATCAGGGTCGCACATTCTGTTTCCGTCGGGGGGAGGCAGGCCTCGGGGGAATGGCCCCCTTTAGGAATTGATACCGGCTGGGAAATATAATCCAGTGTTTTCCAGCCATCATTTAGCAGAGAGTTGTCATCAGAGTGGTTTCCTCCCGCCCAACTCTGCCTCCCACCGGACCCCCTCCCAGCCCCCGAAGGACCGACTTGGTGACTCTCTTCGTAGTTATGAACAAGCCAATCTGCGAAAACTTAGGAGGCCTCGGCTGAACCAAAACGTTTTTCAAAGAAACACTTTCCAGCCCAAGAAAGGTAATATCCTGGAGGGCTGCCCGCCTTCCTGCAATTAACTAGAATACCACCCAACGGCGCTTTTGTTGGCTACCATTTCCCGTGGAAATACCTCAAATGCTTTTCCTCCTGGTGGCTCCGCAGCTAGAGACATGGAAACAGACAGCAGCCCTCAAACGGGACCTTTGTCTCTTTCCTGTTCAAGCCGCGGATGGGCCGCCGGGACCAGCGAGCCTGGGCACCATGGGCAAGGGACAAGGGGCCTGGCTCCCAGGTGGGCTCCGGAGGCCAGGGGCCCGAGGGAGGGAGGGGGGAGGGAGGGGCACGGTCTTGAGGACGGGCCAGGGGTTGAGATTCTACCAAATGTGCTTTTGAGTCCAGCCCCACCAGAGAGCCACCAGCTCTGTGACCTTGACCGAGTAACTGTACCTTCTCAAACCCCCAAACCTCCACGTCCCTATCTGTCGAATGGGAAAGTAAACCCATTTGTTGTGGAGATGAAATGAGGTGATGCTTGTGCCCCCGACACCCAGTAGGTTATTCCACCTTAGTCCTCATTGTGTTCTTGGGGTTGGAGCATTGCCCTCTCGGGGTGCCCCACTGTCTCCTTTTATAATATAAATACTCCAGGAAGGGATAATGTTGGAGGGTTTCCAGAAGCCTATCAGGAAGAGGAAAGGAGGCGGTGCTGTCAGGCGGAGGGGGCCAAAGCAGGCACAGTCAGAGGAACCAAGCCACAAAGCAGGCGGTCTAGGAGATAAGGTGAAGAGTAAAAGGGGAAAAAGAGGTGGGGAAAAGGGAGATTTGCTGTGTGATTCACAGGCAGCATGGAGACAGAGAGGTGCAGTAATTTTATTTATGACTCTAGCTTACGTTTTATTTCGCTCACTGAATCATCTCATTCGGTATTATTGTCTTTGCCCAGTTTTGGGCTCGGGCAATGTGTAAATTAGTTATTTCGTGTAAGTTGGATGTAGTCAATGTCAACATATAATTTGGTCAGAAAATAATAACAGGGGCGTCTGGGTGGCACAGCGGTTGAGCGTCTGCCTTCGGCTCAGGGCGTGATCCCGGTGTTATGGGATCGAGCCCCACATCAGGCTCCTCTGCTAGGAGCCTGCTTCTTCCTCTCCCACTCCTCCTGCTTGTGTTCCCTCTCTCGCTGGCTGTCTCTGTCTCTGTCGAATAAATAAAATCTTTAAAAAAAAAAAAAGAAAGAAAAAATAATAACAAATACGCTCATTGAATTTCATTTTTTGCTTCTTTGTGTGTGAAAAACAGGGCTGCAAGCTGCTGCTCCTTTATAAATCTAACGTGTTGACTTTTGCCAATTTCTGAAAAGCCATTAAATTCCTAGTAAAAGAAGAAATCTTTGCTATTACAGAGCAAAACTTTGGATATTCATGTCCTTCAGACATCTTCAAGAAAAATTGTTCCTTCAAGGAACAAGGAAGGAACAATTCAAAGCAAAAATAAAATAGCCGAAACTTGGGTGTGTAAGAGGAAGAGCCCGGGGCACACTCGTCGATCACCTGCCGTGTTATACAGAAGGTCAAGGGTGGTCGAGTGCAGAGAGTGGGGAGCAGAAGGGGCCATGGGGACAGTGGTAACAGGGGAAGGATGGCACAGGGCTGGAATGAGGAATTTTGAAGCCAAAATTTACCTAATTTGCAATTTTGCTAAAAAATGCCACTAGTGCCAGATAACATGTTAGCAGATATATTTGTTTTTGCTGACAGTTTTTTTAAAAGATGTCACACAACTGAATCTCCCAGAAATGTTCTAGATGATCTAAATTTTCTCTTTCTGAGAATTCTTTCACTCAATATAATAGATTATAGAGAACAGTACCAAGCACTCATATTCACACCACACTGAAATGGGTTGTTCATTTTCGAGGGAACGTAACTGCGAGGTATGGACCATCATGACCATGCCTGTTGGCCTTTTCTTAGAGATTTGGGACCAGGGATCTGTATTTGGGTAGTGACCAGCCGTACTGCTTGGCAAAAAGTTGAAGTTCTTGTATAGTGGCTGGCGAATACCCCTCGCCCTGGGCCCTTCCCTGGGACTCCTGCACCTGTCCACAACCCAGCCCCTGAAGAGTCAGCACTTGGCAAAGCCCAGGGCCCCTGGAATCTAGGTTCCTGTCCCATCGGCCATCTGGAGCAGCCTGTGCACGATGCCATCCCTACCTGCCTTCTCGGCCACAGCAGCCTCAACTCCATGGCAGTGGGGCGCACGTTTCCATCCTTCCATCCCGTATTAGAACGACCAGCCCCCAGCCCCACTCCCAGAGGCTGTAGCGGCCCTTGCCCGCTGTCACCGACCTGGAGTTGCCCTCCAATGGCCACATGGAGGAACTGCAGGCTCTGAGGGACCGACCATGAGACGCGGGAGAAGGGGGCACCCGTGTGAAAGGGGGAGAATGATATAGGACGGTCCAGATCTGTAGGGTGTAGTTCCCTCCTTTCATAGTCCCTGCTGAATTTCACCTCCTTTGAATGGAACACGTAGTAAAACTCCTTAAGCCCCAGCCCATCACTGGGATGAATAATCTTAATTTAATTAATAGAAACGAGAGTTGACACTTCGCAATCTGCCAACATCCACCTGAAACGTTGGACTTGACCTAACTAAACATGACATGCCAAGGCACTAGTTTCAATGATTTGTCAATAATCAGAGATATGGAATATATAGAAAGCTCAGATCATTTCATAAGGCCTAGAAAATGATTAATTGCTGTTAGGTTAGCAGAATCTGAGAAGAGATCGGCGTCATTTATAATGTCACCGACATCCAGAAAGGTTTTCACTTATGGAGGCTACAAGTTACCTAACTTAGGGAATTTAATAGGGAAATTGCTGGAAGAGCTTGATGCCATTTCCTGCATCACATCATGGCCCAGACAGGTGCATCAGGAGGGCAGCCACACCAGACGAGGGCCCACACCCACGGTTCCTGAACGTGAACAAATCATTTGGAAATTATCAGGTGTGTTTGATGAACCATTTGTGCTGCAATGGGGAGAATAAAAGAGAATATATGTTTTAATTTATTCTGTCATTCTGGAGAATGACAGACTTAAAGTAACTCAAGTTCTGTTTCTTTGTCTTTATAATCATCGCATCCTCATTGTCTGTTTCAAGTCTATTGTTTAAAAGCAGGAGTACTCACCGGGATGGGAGACATGAATTGCTCACCAAACCTGAATGATTTTGAGTAGCTGTGAACTTCTTCTCCAAATGCATGTATACACCAAGTCGTCATGGGTCCAGTTTCCCCAGGGGCCCACTGTAGAACTGGGTGCTCTCCAAATTAACTTCCAGGTAGAATATAATATTTATTTCTTAAAGGATAAGAAATTAGGGGCACCTGGGTGGCTCAGTCGGTTAAGCGTCTGCCTTCGGCTCAGGTCATGATCTCAGGGTCCTGGAATCGAGCTCTGCGTCGGGCTCCCTGCTCAGCGGGGAGTCTCCTTCTCCCTTTGCCCCTCATGCTGGCTCTCGCTCTCCCTCAAATAAATAAATAAATAAAATCTTTTAAAAAACTAAGGATAATAAAACAAGCTCATTTGAAGCTTACGTGTATGTTACAACAACAGTAACCTAGCAATTGTTTATGACTTAAGCCAACAAAACATTTTTTCAAGGAGTACGTTGTCACTGCCATGGTTCGGAATTGCTTATTGCTGATGCGTGGCGATCGTGAAAAGCCTGTCTTTATTCAGTTTCGTTGTTGCTGTTGGTACCTTCATACCTGAGCCAGTGTGCCCCTTGCCAACCGCTCCCACCACTCACACCACTGTCCCGCTCGCAAGTGTTCCAGTTCAGATGATCCATTATTTGGTCAATCATTTATTTGCATCTTTGTTTTTGCCTAGATAGGGACTGGTGGGAAAAAATGGCCAGAGGTGGTCAAACTGGGGCTACTATAGTCTTCCTTGGTGTCAGGGACCTAGGAACCTCTTATTTTGTTCTCTCCCAAGCCCAGCTTCCCTACTCTGCATTTCCTTGTGGTACATGGAGACTGTGCCCTGCCCTCAGTTCCTGGCACAAGGCTCCTAAAACCTCGTAGGACTTCCTGAGTGGTAGGCGTGATGGGAGTGTCTTTTGTTATTCATAACAAGCCCCTTTAGACCATACAGGCGGATGTCTACGCTAATGAGGTGACTCTTTTTTTTTTTTTAAGATTTTATTTATTTATTTGACAGAGAGACAGCCAGCGAGAGAGGGAACACAAGCAGGGGGAGCGGGAGAGGAAGAAGCAGGCTCCCAGCGGAGGAGCCTGATGCGGGGCTCGATCTCAGGACCCTGGGATCACGCCCTGAGCCGAAGGCAGACGCTTAACAACTGAGCCACCCAGGCGCCCCTTATGAGGTGACTGTTGGTGGTCCCCTAGAGAGCTTCGGGATGGCCAGCTGGTGGCCAGAGGAACCAGCTATGTGATCAGAGAACTGGACCTTTCAGCCCACCCCCCACACTGCAGCGAGGGGAAGGGGCTGGAGGTAGAGTGCGGTCACCAGTTGATTATGATTTAATCATGCCAATGTAATGAAATATCCATAAAAACTCCTAAATGACAGGATTCAGAGAGCTTCCAGATCGTGAATGCATCCACATGCTGGGAGGGTGGGGTACCCCAACTCCTTGGGGGCAGAAGCTCCCAGGCTCGGGACCCTTCCAATTTCACCTACGTACCTCTTCTTCTGGCTGCCCACTAGCATCCTTTATCATAGCCTTTACAATAAACCAGTAATAGTAAGGGACGTGCTTTCTTGCGTTCCGTGAGCCATTCTAGCAAATTGCCAAAACCAAGGGGGTCATGGGAACCCCCAATTTGTAGCCACTTGGTCAGAAGCGCAGGTGACAGCCCGGGACTTGTGGCTGGCCTCTGAGGTGGGGCAGTCTTGTGGGACAGAGCCCTTCACCCGTGGGATCTGACGCCGACCCCAGGTCAGTAGCATCAGAACAGAACCGAATTGCAGGACACCCGGTTGGTGTCCAGAGAACCAGAGAACGGGTGTGGGAAACAAAACCCATACGTTTGGTGTCAGAAGCGCTGTGAGTACAAACAGTGTGGAAAGAGAGAAGAGGGACACGCAGGCTCTTTTTAAGAACACGTCTCTCACCTCCATCTCTGCTTGCGTCCCACCGGCCCAAACCGAGATGCACAGCTCCTTTATACGTGGACCTGAAAACCTACCGCTGCAAATGTGAACTGAGAAAGTGAGAGTTGTTTTGGAAAAATACAAAACAGGCTTAAAGGCCAGGCCACGTGCAGGCAGTTTGGGCTTGTAACTTTGGATTCCTTTCCGAAGAGATGTGGGGAATTTATTTGTAAAGTACGTGTATTAGTCAGGATTAAGTTCAGCTGTAACAGAAAACCCCAAAGTAACAGTGGTTTGATTCTGTTTTCCGTTTCTGGGTGTATGGAGCGACAGAAATACTGACCATCGACTGGAGGCCTGCTGCGTGCCGGGCGGGGGCCCCGACACTTTACAGTTACTCTTCGCAAGACCCTGCAAGGAGGCCCCACTTTACAAGAGAAGAGGCTCAGAGAAGGTGTGTCGCTTGTGCAAGGCCGCACAGCTCCTTTGTGGTAGAGGCTGCAGGAATCCAAGGCTCTTCCCAGCCTGCTGCCTGCCCCTCGGGGGACAGACGCCACCCTCCCTCGTCCCCAGCAGCGTAAGGGAGGAAGGGCATCACCCAGCTGACTGTAAGGCTGACGGAAGCATGTTTCTGCAGAGTGGCTTTCAGAACGCATGTGTTCAGGGTTGAAAACTCAAACTGAAATGCCTCTCCACACTCATCGCCCCACGCTGCTCTTCCTGTTCATTTGTTTAAATCCCACAAAGGAACATATTTTGGTTGTGCTTTTGGTTCACCAAGTACAACTAATCAGCACGGCCACTCACTCAGATCAAACCAGTGCCAAGGACTTCTGAGTCAAGACGCCGTGGAATGACGAGTCTGCAGGCCCTCCCGGCCTCCCCCGCCCGGTCCCCTTCTCCTCCGCTCCGAACACGGCATGAGCCATTCTCTAGTATCTCTCTCCATGAACTGTGGTCAAGCAGGCGTGAAGAGCTTGGGTGACAAGGCAGCTTTGCTGGTGTGGGCGCTCAGCAGCTCACAAGCCACACTAACCTGACTCTCGTGACAATCCATGAGAGCGGAACAGCTGCCTCTCACACAGAGACGTTCAGAGACATGAAGATACTGCCCCACGTCACACAGCCTGACAATAAACAGAGGCAGGACTCAAACCCAGGACTTGCGACTCTAGGAACAGGGCTTGTTCTCATCCCCAGGAAATGTCTCCTCGGTGACTCCCTCTTCCCATTCCCTTCTGTCCAGTGCAGTGGAAGTCCTCGCTGGCGTGGGTGTCAGGAGCGGGGACTGACCAGTGGTGTTGGTGGGCCAGAAGTGCCAGGAGACAAGAGGGAGAAGGGGAAGAGAAACAGAGTCAGTACCAAGGAAAGAGCAAGCAAGACACTTAGATACGCAAGAATCTTTCTGGGGAGAGCCTTGAGAAGACGTGGTTCAAAGCAGCGCGTGACCTCGCTAAGGAGCTAAGATGAGACACGGGGAGAAATGAGGTCTAGAATACATGAAACCAAATGCGTGTCAGCACCACGGAGGACAGAGGAGGGCTGAGCGGGGGAGGGTGGGCCGAAGCCGGCCTTGCTGGACTTGAACAGGGCCCACGGAGAGGACAAAGAAAAGACCAGCCTGAAGCAGGGGTGAGGGCGCCCCCGCTCCCCCAGCCCCAGGGCACAGGCCTGCAGCGCACTCCACGGCGTGGGTGTTGCCATGATGAATGTCATCCACTTGGGGACACGGCACCGCGCTGGGTCTTCCCCGTGCCGCTGCTGTAGCCCGGACAGTCCTGGCCGGTTGGCGGGCATTCTTACTCCACTCCGTAGTGCAGGGCTGCATTGGGTTTTGTCTGCCACTGTGCTAAGACAGCCCGAGAACTGCCCTCCTGCTTCTTTCCACCTCCATGACGTGGAAATTTGTGCGCTGATCGTGTCGTTGAGGAACCGTAGAGAAATTAAGGTTTACAAGCTTACTCTGACCTTTTCAAACGTACAAGGGGGCCTAGACAGCTCTGCACACCCCACAGTGACTCACAAATACACTGAACAATCACTCTCTCTGTTACGTGCTGTGGGGAAATGTCCGGGTGTTCGGATGCATTGGCGTTTGATGGGCTCATTTGACCACGTGTGGGGAGGACACTGTCCTCTGGCAGCCGGTCCTCCCTGTCCCCGGGTCCGAGATGGCCAAGCAGACACGAGACTGAGAAGTGGGCTGAACCGTGAAGGCCCCCAACCCTTGTCCTCACCCTCCCCTGGTTTTCGGCTGTGCAGCCTGACTCGGGCATTCTTTCTCTCTCGTCCACTTCGGTACTGCTCAGTAAGCAAGTTTGCACCTGTGATTGCACGGTGTCCATGCGATCTCAACAGAGCTTGAAACACACTGAAACGGGCTATCGAAGACCCAGGCAGAGAGCGAATTCTTAGACACCGTTGCACTTGGGTGCGAGGAGGACCAATCAGCAGAGCTGACTAATGAGTCAAAAGGAGAAAGCTTCTTCTCGACGGAGGAAAAAACTGCAAAGACAAGGCGCTTTGAATTTTAGGCAGGAAATGTACAGACACACTTTATATGTGCAAACCCCTACATAAAATGTTGACCTATAGAAGAATGCGAATACCTTTGTGTTTGAAAATCCCATTTTGCTGAGCTGCCGACTGAGGTTTTGCTATGTAAACTAACCCCGTTGTCAGGGTTAGTTTCGAACCTGTTAAAATGGAATCTGAAAAGCAATACTAAACTTGGACAGCTTCATACTCTAATACAGTTTAAAGAGCTCACTTCTGGGGGCACCTGGGGGGCTCAGTCGGCTAGGTGTCAGACTCTCTCGATTTCAGCTCAGGTCATGATCTCAGGGCGGTGAGTCGAGCCCCGTGTCGGGCTCTGCGCTCAGCGAGGAGTCTGCTTATCCCACCCCGCCCTCCCCCTTGAACACGCGCTCTCGCTCTCAAATAAATAAATAAATAAATAGCTCACTTCTGCCTTGCTCACTATGCCAGTTTTCTTCTGGAGAGAATAATATGCACGTTATTGGAAGTGCAGGGAGACAAGAGTGTATTTTTTGTTATTGTTGTCAATTGCTTGTGTTGCTGCAGTTGCATTTAGCTGAAAGGACGATGCATGAGTTTTCATCTTCTAGGCCCCGCGAGCAATTCAGAACCACACCGCCTCTCTCTCCCCCTCTCTCTGGCGCCCAAGCACACTTCCCGGTCAGTGAAACACTGTCCTTACGTAATGAGACCACTAGCGTTCCTATTGTGTGTGTGACACAGGACACTGAAACCAGGTCTTTGTCTTTGGGCTCAGTACACGGCCCACAGCTCCTTATCACTTCAACAAAACGAGCACAGATGCCCTTGTTTTGTCTTCAAAGCATCACCGAGCTGAAAGACATACTTACCCCACCATGTCTAGGGGAGACCATGCACATCTTCGGGCCTCCTCTTGTACACTTCAGTTCTGAGTTAGAAATAAATTACTACTGGGGAGCCGCGGTGGCTCAGGTGGTGAAGCGTCTGACTTCGGCTCAGGTCATTGGTGTGGGGAACCAAGGCAGAAGAGAAATTATTACATTTCCTCACTACCTACAGCCCACTGAGAAGTCCTTGAAACAGGCAGAGTGACGTTCCTCTAGGGACTCCACTGCCTCGACGTTGACACTTTGCTAAGAGCAAAAGTCAGTCCTAGCCCGAACTGCCGCGCCCCCCACCCCTGGCCAGGATCCTGTAAGTCTATTTAACATTCCTTTAGAGATTTCCTTTATCTCTACACCCCCAAGATACATGTTGGCGATCATCCCCCAAGCGTATGCCCCACCGATACACTTCTGAAGGGTCTCATGACTAAGGTTTTATTAGACGGTAATAAATGACCTTTTCCCCACAATAGCTAGCCCCCTCCAGGTCCTGGAAACCTTGCTTCCAAAATTCCTTAGAGACTTACGCTTTCCCTAACCCCTTCCGACTTGAAAATATATCATGGGCCACTCCTCATGACCCCAGTGTAGCTCTTTCTGCCCACAGGTCCTGTCCCTGTGCTTTCATAAAATCACTTTTTTGCACCAAAGACATCTCAAGAATTCTTTCTTGGTGGTCGGCTTCAAACCCAAACATCTTTCCTACATCAGTCATGATCTCGGGGTCCTGGGATGGAGCCCTGAGTCAGGTTCCCCACTCACATTCAGTGGGGAGTCTGCTTGTCCCTCTCCCTCTGCCTCTGCCCCTCCCCTTGCTCATGTTCTGTCTCTCAAATAAAATCTTTAAAAAAAATTACTACTACATGCTAGCAGCCAGTATGTCAACCTTATGTGACTTTCTAGACTAGCATTGCCCAAAAGAACTTTCTTGATGGTGGAAATGTGGCTATTGGGCACTTGAAATGTGGCTGGGATGACTGAATATCATTTTATTAAATTTAATTTAAATGTTCATTTTAATAGCTATGTGTAGCTGACGTCCATATTGGACAGCGTAGTTGTAGACCCAGCACCTTTCTGAACCTTTATCGTTTTCCTTGGATTTCTCTGCCTCTTTGTCAAAGTACAAAAATGGCAACTTATGGATACAGCAAGAGCCCTTGTTCTCCCTATCCTCACTCCCTGACTCCCCCTGCCCTTTCTACCATTCCCCCTTCCACCCAAGTTCTCTAGAGTTTTCTGGGACCAAATATTATTTCTAATAACAGAGTTTTTCACTCCAGTTATAATCACAAATCCCTCTGGGGAAAAAGTCTTATACTGAAACAAATGGCCTATCCAAAGGTTTCAGAAAATTGCTTTTTAAAAACTCTTTGGAGTGGACTATGCAGGGAAATGAAATAAGTATCAGGTTGGTTTGAGTAAGTTATCACATAAGCCCCATGAGCTTCAGGGCATGTTTTGAGAAGGCTTTTTTCACTGCTCCCAAATAACGGACAAATTGTTGATATAATGAGTGATCGAAGGAAGGGGTGGTCGGCAGCCTTCAGAGCAGGAAGGCCTCTGCAGGGAGGAGAATATTAATCAAGGCTTCCCGAGAGCGGCGAGCAAGCAGGAGAAAAACAGGCTTCGCCTTCATGGATAAGGCAGCTCCCGGGTACGGTTCCAGAGAGTTCTGCGAACTGTAATATGCATGCGCGCCGTCTGGGGAGCCATGGTAAAATGTGGATTCCCGTTCAGCGGGACCAGTGATGCTGAAGCCCCTGGTGCAGAGACCCCCCTCGGCGTAGTGAGGCTTAAGGCCACAGTGCTCCTGAGGTCCAGGAGTCGGCCCATCGAGAACAGCCAGCAGGCGGTTCCAGGGCCGACTCGCAGCCACCCCTGCCTGCTGCGGGCGAGGTTCTCTTGAAATGATCTTCTTGAAGCCTGTCGTCCAGGAAATCAGCCCTGCTTCATAAACACACACAACAGGAACTCTCCGAAGTTGCCAGAACCCATCCAAAGACAGAGGACCGAAGCCCTGAGAGCCCAGTGTCTCTCAGAGAGGCAGCAGTCTGAGTGAGTGCATCTGTTCTAGAGACATCCGGGCTCCTAAGGGGGCTGTGCGGAGTGGGGGAAAGTACTAGGAAGCCACTGTTAGCACACATCTAAGCCCCATCTTCCAGTCTTGTTGCAGTGGTAATAATGTTGATATTTTCATTTATTTCTTGTTTCCTACTCTCTCTCAACTCAGTCTTCAGTGGGAATGAAATGGGTATACTTTGCCCTCTGAAACCATTTAACCACCATCTATAAAATGAGGCTAGGAGAGCACCTACACTTCGAAGTTCTGTGAGGATTAAGTCACCGCACTGGGGCTTAGCCCTGCCCCTCACGTGACAGGTGCTTACTCAGGCAAGCTGTTAGTACAGGCACTTTGTGATGGTTGTTTCATGACTGAGTACGGTCTCCATGATGAGCTCCAGACCCAAGGCCTGCGTGATAGTTCCACTTGAAGCAAACATTTCATCTTTTCTCCAAAACCAGTCCCCCTCACCATCTTCTGTCAGAGAAGACTCACCCAGAGCTGGTTTTCTGCCTCCATAGCCAGGCCCCATCACTTTTCAATTCTGCCTTCACAAGACCTCTTGAATTCTTGTCTTCACTGCTCCCACCCTCGTCACCTTGCGTGACCCCACCTTGAGCTCCTGCAACAACTTCTCACCATCTTCCTGCCCCCATCTTTCTCCTTCCCAACCCCACTACAGAAGCAGCCTCCCAGTCAGTCTTTCCTGAGCACCACTGAAGAAATTCGAAACAATTCCAATAAACAGTTCCAAAGGCTTTTTTTTTTCAAGCAGTGGCAGTACCATTGGAAGTAAGCGCACAGCTTCCTAGGGGACTACCTGGGAAAGTCCCCACACAACGCGCCCTGACACTTAAGAAACTGCCCCACCATCAAGCATGGTACCTCAGAGCCACACCGCAGGCACCGTGTGAGAGAGATGCAGACAGACCTTTGCTGCCTCGTCCACACTCAGGGAGCCCCTACGACGGCTAGCAGGTGAGGCATTAACAGCGCAGTCTACTGAGGGAGAGCATGAAGTCTCAGGTCAGATGAGCCTGTTTCTCAGACGGCACTGGCTTGGTTTAGGTTTTTCCTTTACATATTTGCTGTGATTCTGTCATCGAGGAAAAAAAATCTTTGCTTCTATTTCTTCATTACCTGTTAGGGATTTTAGGGTCTAGTATTATTTTGGAATCCACCTAGTTCAAAATAAAGACTTCCAAAGAAGCAAGTTCGCTTGAAAATAGCAGCGACACTTGAGAACGAACATGTTCTGTTTCTCAGATTTGAAGGTCAAAGAGTCTTAACCCAGTTGTTGGTTCCTTGGTTTAAAACAATTCCTCCACTTCACCACCAGATGGCACTTGAGCCATGGTATGCTGAGACAGCTGGGTGGCGGCTAGGTCCACACCCCATGGGCCTGACAGAGACTACTGGACTTGGGAAGGTGTGCGGTCACTTTCTTAACCTGTCATAACAAGCATGTCACTCCAGAACTGATTATTAAAGGCAAGAACAAAATACTTGATTATTATCAAAGCAATGGAAAACGAAACAGGCGCCTTGGAAGTTAATTCCACATAAGAGTCTGTCACGGGGCGCCTGGGTGGCACAGCGGTTAAGCGTCTGCCTTCAGCTCAGGGCGTGATCCCTGCGTTATGGGATCGAGCCCCACATCAGGCTCCTCCGCTATGAGCCTGCTTCTTCCTCTCCCACTCCCCCGGCTTGTGTTAACTCTCTCGCTGGCTGTCTCTATCTCTGTCGAATAAATAAATAAAATCTTTAAAAAAAAAAAAAAGAGTCTATGTCACGATTCTCCCTAGTCCCATCCTCTAATTCCAGCCCCTCACCCTGTGAAAATGATAACTTCTGCAGGTTCACTGCCCCCAAATCCCTCTGGCTTAGCACCCGGTCCCCATCTGCAGGGTCATCGCTGCGAGGATCCCCGCCCTCCCTCTGGGCCCAACTCTCCAAGGTGCTACCCTATAAGCACTCAGAAGCCATTCATACATACAGGCTCTTCTTAACTCAAGTGGAAACGAAGTGGCTCACTGCTGGGCCTCAGTTCCCATAACCAAATACCAAATTCAAACATGGCTGCCATCCTCTTTCTTCTTCCTCTACCAGATTTTATGAACCAATTCTGAACTTGGGAGGGCAGACACTGGACACTTCCACGGATGTTAAAAACTTGTAGATTTCTCAAGCAATTCTGAATCTGGGCAAGTTTTCTTGACATCTCCTTCCTCAAGTACATAAAACCATAGTTGGCAGACATAACCTTTTTTGTTGGGGAGAAGGGAGCTCTCCTTGGGAGTAATGAAGTAACCATCACCCACGTATTTTGAACAGTTCTCTCTGTCAAATATTAAGTGTCCGGGATGCCCGGGTGGCTCAGTTGGTGAAGCATCTGCCTCCGGCTCAGGTCATGTTCCCAGGGTCCTGGGATCGAGTCCTGCATCAGGCTTCTTGCTCACTGGGGAGCTTGCTTCTCCCTCTGCCTGCTGCTCTCCCTGCTTGTGTGTTCTGACAAATAAACAAAATCTTTAAAAAAGAAATACAAGTTTCCCTCAAGGACTACTCTGGAAGCAGAGTAAATTATATGTTTAATCTTCCAATTAATCCATAATATGCATCCTAGAGGCAAGCCGTATGCACTGCTTCTAAAATCTGGTCCTACTTCTGTTCTTTGGCCATTTCACTATACCAGGACAATCTTCAAATACATTCCACCAAATGTTCTCTGCAAGGAGGGACACGGGGGCAGAACATCAAGTGATGGTGATGGGAGAGGATGACAATTGCTCTTCCATGACATCAGTTCCAAGGGTAATCAGTACAAGATATACTCCCAACATAAAGAACCTCCATAATTATTTGTGATTATTCATAAAAGGCAAATTATTCAAAAAGATGGATTTCTTTACACCTTCAGCTTATGCCAGGGCTCAGGGAGAGGAGTCCCTCAAGTTTATTAGATACAGTAATATAAGGGGTTATGTTATTTAAAAACTAACAAGTGTCCTTGGATTAACTGTTTGAGATTTCAATCCCATGGTGGCCGGATACAGTAGGAAAACAAGGCTGGACTGGGTTGGAACATCAATTTCACTATTTGGGCAAATCTCTTCCCCTCATGAGATTTCAGTCACCCATGTGCAAAGAAGATCTTTATTGCACTAATTGCTATTTCGTTCACCTCTCTAATATCAAGATAGGAAAAAGAACAATAAAAACAACAAAATCTAGTCACTTCTGCTATTTAAGTTGAAAAGCCTCAGAATCCAAGAACGACTAAGGACAGGACAGTGACACACCGCACACACAGGACACAGCCACCACCAGCCTCTCTCTCAGCACCGCACTTCTGATCAAAGACCACAGAGCTGTGGATTCTCCGAGCAGAAGACGTTCCTTATATCCAGCCAGTTCGGGATTTAATCTAAACTGGCAGTTCTCGATTTGGGGGCATCTCAGGATCCCTTTATAACTTTTAAAAATTGAGGATCCCAAAAATCTTTTATGTGAGTCATTTCTGTCGATTATTTACGGAAGGCATCACACGCCCTGGTTTCTAACTATATTATGAAGCTATAGTAAGTAAAACAGTGTGATATTGGCATAAAAACAGACACACAGATCGATGGAACAGAACAGAGAGCCCAGAAATAAACCCATGCATATATGGCCAATTAATTTACAACAAAGGAGCCAAGAACATACGCGGGGGAAAGAAAGTCTCCTCAATAAATGGGGCTGGGAAAACCAGCAGCCACATGCACAAGAATGGGAGTGGGCCCCTTACACCAGTCCCAAAAACTAGCTCAAAATGGATGACAGACTTAAATGTAAGCCCTGAAACCATACAACTCCTAGAAGAAACATAGGCGGTAAGCTCCCTGACGTAGGTCTTGGTGATGATTTTTTTAATCTGATGCCAAAAGCAACAAAAGCAAAAATAAGTGGGGCTACATCAAACTTAAAAGCTTCTGCACAGCAAATGAAACCACAAACAAAATGAAAAGGCAAGCTACTGGATGGGAGAAAATGTTTGCAAATCATGTAGCTGGTGATGGACTAATGTCGAACATGAAGAACTCATACAACCCAACGGCCAAAACACAAACAATTGATCAGAAACGGGCAGAGGACCTAAACAGACATTTTTCCCGAAGACCTACAGATGGCCAAAGGATGAAAAGATGCTCATCATCATTAATCATCAAGGAAATGCAAATCAAAACTGCAATGAGACATCCCCTCACACCTGTCAGAATGGCTAGTATCAAAAAGACAAGAAATAGTAAGTGCTGGCGAGGACGTGGAGAAAAGGGAACCCCATGCACCGTTCACCAGAACGTAAGCTGACTATAAAAAACAGTATGGAGCTTCATCAGAAAATTAAAAATAGAACTACCATATGATTCAGCAGTTCCACTTCTGGGTATTTATCCAAAGAAAGCGAAAACACTGACTCCAAGAGATATCTGCACCCCCATGTTCACTGCACCATTACCCTACAATAGCCGAGATGTGGAAACAACCCAATTTACCAATGGATGAACAGATAACAAAAATGTGATACACACACACACACACACACACACACACACGGAATATTATTTGGCCATAAAAAATAATGTTCCCTACTTGAGAACTCTCTCCGTCTACAAGTAGTGGCTCCTCTCCACACCTGCTAGCCCTGTATTCCTTAGAGTTGTCTTTGCCCGTCTTAGTGGTTAATCTCCTGTTACTAGTTAATAATTCTTCATATTAAATTTCCCTGTTCAAATTCCTGGTATGGTCTCTTTCTCTTGAATGGATCCTGAACCCTAAAGCTTACCATCATCATCTGTGAAACTTAAAAGAGAATGCTTATTTCCTAAATCACTAAGAAAATTAAAGCCCAGGACATTACAGTCCATTTAGGAAATGAGAGGAATCAGTGAGAAAGCATAAAACACAATCACAGAAGACCAAAGTCAGTAATTAACATAAAAGCAAATGGATTAGTCTCCCCTATTAAATTGCAAAAACTCTCCAAATGGGTTGAAATATAAAATCCAACAAGACATGCTATTTAGAGACAACAAAAAATTATACAGAAGTTAAAAAAAAAAAAGTTAGACAACTTACCAAGCAAATATAAACAAAAAAAGAATATTCCAATCTCAGAGGTAAATTTCAAAGCAAAAGTATAAAAGAGAAAGAGAGTAACTTTAGACTAGTAAGTCTTCTTATGAATGACCCCTAACAGACACAAGAATTTACACACTGAACAACAGTATCAAAATATATGAAGCAAAACTCTAGACAAACAAGCTGAAATTGAGAAGAAGAACTCTCCAGAAGACTTTAAGACAACACTTAGTCTATGGGAGTTTACACCCTAATATAAGAAAATAAAATTTGATGGGGCGCCTGGGTGGCTCAGTCGTTAAGCGTCTGCCTTCGGCTCAGGGCATGATCCCGGCGTTATGGGATCGAGCCCCACATCGGGCTCCTCTGCTGGGAGCCTGCTTCTTCCTCTCCCACTCCCCCTGCTTGTGTTCCCTCTCTCGCTGGCTGTCTCTCTCTCTGTCAAATAAATAAATAAAATCTTAAAAAAAATTTTTTTTGAATAATATAAAGTGGTTGAATACATATTCACCTCTGTCCCACATAAACTGAATAAAGCTTCACTTAAAACACCCATAGAACCTTTTTTTAAAATGCTGAGCCCCAAAACCTCTAAAAAGCAGAAATTACATAAGCCATATTTCCTTCCTACAAGGTAAAAAAAATGCTACAAGTAGCAACAATTAAAAAAGAAAAAGCCAACCACACAGAAATTTTTAAATATTCTATTTAACCAAAAATTTAAAATACAACGATAAACTAGTTAGAAAACAAGACATATCAATGTAGCTGGGATGGGAACATATTTGAAATTAGAGATAACCAAAACCCTTCGTTTGTATACCAATAAAAACAAAAAATAAACATCATACTCAAAAAGTTACAGGGTAAGAAACTACAGAAAACAAAAAGAATTATACATAAAATGAGAAATTAATATATTTTAAAACAAATGACAAGTGATAAACAAATTCAAACACTAGGTTTTCTTGAAGGAAAAAAGACTACCTTTAGCAAGCCGAATCAAGGGAAAAATAGGAAATGGTAAAACTAAGGTCAATTTCTTATAACTCAGAAGTAACAAACTTAATATAGGAGATTTCTTACTCTCTACTAAAATTCTCTTCAAATAAATGTGTTAAATTTCAACAAAATTAGGTTTTCTGGAAAAGTATAAATCACTTAAATTTAGCAAATAACAAACACAAAAGGAGAAATACATTTTAAAACAAAATTTTAAAATCAAATTTAAAGATGCTTCAATTTAAAAACAGATAACACAGTCATAGAAGAAACTGTTATCAAGAAATTACTTCCCAAAAGGGCTGTCAATTCTAAAGTTTCATAAGCACAATTCTTCAATCTTTAATGGAACAAATCACTCCAATGATGTAACTACTTGATGAACAGTTTTCTCCTCACCTTACACAGCTAGCAAAATCTCCATGTCAAAAACTGGACTGGGGCGCCCAGGTGACTCAGCAGGCTTAGCACACAACTCTTGATCTCAGCTCAGGTCTTGACCTCAGGGTTTAGAGATCAAGCACTGCATTTGGGCTCGTGCTAGGTGTGGAGCCTACTTTAAAAAAAAAAAAATGCAATTTTCCTAAATAACCTACTAGAAAATCGAATTTTACAGGGCCAATAGGGCAGCTACATTTTAGGAGAAATGCACTGCAGGACATCACATACGCCACAACTAATTTTCCCAGAAAAATAGATGTGAAAAAAGGGAGGATGAAATGGTTGGACAGCATTAAGTCTACACCTGCTGTTAGGTATTTATTCTTTGGAGACTGCATTTTCTTATCTCAGCGTTATTTCTAATATTTCAAAGAGGAGATCTCACTCAGGCTGATGGGTTTTTTGGCTCTTTATCAGATTTAATTTCTGTCCCAAAGTTACTGAGACTTAAACATCCTTTTCAACACTAGTTTCAACACAACCACTTAATGAATCTGTAAGAGAGTAAGATAAATGTGAATGTGAAAAGTTACCAAAATCGCTCTCGGAGTGCTGTTGGTAAAGAACTCTGGGTTTTACAGGGTACTAACAAAGAGAATGCAGAGCTGTTTACCAATTACAGTTGCACTGCTACCCGGCAAGAGCATTCACCGTCCATCTACAATGCACTGAGACTGCCAGTTTTAAAATTACGCAAACCTTGGTCATTTTTTAGGCAATAAGTATGTGCATTACTTCAAATTTTGAAAACAAAGTAAGTCTTTATTATTAGATCAACTATTTTAATCCATATCATTCAAGTCTACATAAGATACAAGTAAAATGTAAATCTTAAAAAAAAAAATTGTAATTAATCTACCTGATTCCTTTCAGAGATGGTTTAACATTGGAAAATCTATTGATATGTCATCAACAAATTAAATGGGAAAAAAACTATATGATCATCTTAAGAGATCCAAAAAGCACATATGACAAAAATTCCAGAGCCGATCCTAATTCAGATTCTTTAAAAACGAAAAACGGAGGGATATTTCCTTTCTAGATACAGAGTAACTCAAGACAGCCAACCTAAAAGTAAAATACTATGGACATTCCCATTAAAATCAGAAACGTCTACCATCCGCATTATTTAACACTGTTCTAAACATTCCTGCCAACAAAACATGCAACAAAAATTAAACTGCTAGAAGAAACATTACCATTATTCATAGATGATATCAAAGCGTTTCCTAGAAAACCCATGTGAAATTACTGAAAAAGTACTAGAATTAAGCAACTAAGATACTAGAAAAATATATAGTCCAATGAGACCATAGAATTACCACCACTCAAATCTTTGCACATGTCCCCACCAGGACTGCCTCTATCCTGGTCTGGGTCAGTATTACTGTTTGCCTGGATTACTGCTTCAAGCTCCTCAACTAACTGGCTTCCCTATCTTCAGCCTGGTGAGACATTATGCAGTATGACCATAGGATGTTTCTAAACCAAATCTAATATCATTCCTTTGCTCAGAATCTTCTCGTAGCTTCCCACAATAGAATAAAATCTTAATTTCTTACCAAGGCCTTATAATATGCTCCTATACACGTAGGCCTTACTCAAATAGTATTCATGACACTCCAGCCACATGTCTTCCTTTCTGTTCCTCGAACACCCAAAAGGGGCTTTGTGCTAGTTCTTCACTCTGCTGGTACTGCTCTTCTTTGAGTCCCACAAGAATGGCTCCTTCTAAGATGTTAATCACATCTTACCTTAGAAATTACCACCTCAAAGACTCTTCAGATCATCCAGCCTAAAGTAGCCCCCAGTCACTATCTCCCATCACCCTATTTTAATTCCCTCCATAGAATCGAAGTTCATGATCTGATACTTTTCCTGGTATACTAAGTATCTCCTCCTACACTGTCACCTCCATGAGAGCAGGAAGTTTGTCTTAACTGTTTATCTCCAACACTTATCTAAGTGCCTGGCACATAAGAAGAGTCACTCGATAAACATCTGATTTTTAATCACCTAAAATTCCCAATGGACTATAAGCACCACAGAACAGGACTCATGCCCATTTTACTCATTGTTCTATCTCCCCGACTCTGACACTGCGTATACAGTTAACAAATAGCTGATGAATGAATGAATGAATGAATGAATCCCTCCTTCCCTCCTTTTAGTCCCTGGGATTCTTAAGGTTGGGAAATTTGCCTCATAAGTCCAACATATTGTTGTATAGTCTATACCGAACTTGTACCCAACGAATAACTGTCCCAAATGATTTCATGTGAATTATAAAGTCAGGTCTTTCCCACTCCTACCCATTCCCCAAATTCTACACTTGTGTAATGAACTTGTTAAGATAAACACAAAGTTTTAATAAAGTTCGATACCCTTATTGAAATTAATCTTTAACATGTCTTTGTCAAAAAGACATTTACAAGAAAAGAACAGGTGGATAAAAATTAAATCTTTTGAGTCCTAATCCATAAACTGTGTGAGTAGCTGGGCAGAGAAGAGACCTTCCCTAAAGTTATACTGGGGGAAAAAAAAACCGAGGTGTTACAATGTTAATCTATCTTGTCAGTGTACTGAGAAATGTGTACTCTATGTGAAAACTAACAAAGCCACAAAAGGACTCCTCTTAAGGAATTAAGATACTGGATCGCCATTCTGATTACCCAAGAGTTACTCATTAAATATGACACAGAGTACATACTTGCTGGTTTGTGGGCACTCTAAGTATCTAATTACTTCAAACAAAAGGCTACACTCTCAATTTTTTATATTTTGTTTTTATTCAAGAGTTTACTCACAGGCAGCACTTTAAAATCAGGCTTTTAAAATTAAAGGCCAAAATTAAAAAAATTTTGCAAATATGACACTGCTAAAAGAATGATCGTCTTAATAATTTAAACCCTAAAATGTTTTGTGGAGTTGAAGTCTTTATACGTAGACTGTGTAAGATCAATATCATTTAAAATAAACAACTGAAAAACCACAGATTGTGGGCAAATTTGTCAATGAAGATAATCATCAGTTTCGGCCTTCCAGAGAATGAAAACCAGCAGTTAATTCATCTTGTGACAGAATATAAACTATGCTTCAGAATTTGGACTTTAAAGTCTCCTTCTCCAGCAGCAAGTCGGCGTACCTATGCTGCAGTTCTTTTTCTCTTTCCTGCTGTCGCTGGACATCTTCTTTTAGACACTTGAAGAGACAAAAATATTAAATAATTATTTCATATGTAAGCACACTGAAAATTAAAAATATCTTATGGTACTTTATCATCTTACAAACAGCTGAGCTACGTCATGACTCTTAAGACGTAAGTACTCCCCCAGAGAAACGAGAAACAGCAACTACTTGTGCTACTAAAACCAGTACTGCAGCCATTCTCTGGTCAAACGACCACCTTGCTGCCATCTCAAAATAAACAAGCTACTGTCATCCTCTCAAGACCCACTAATGCACTTCAGTAAGCCCCAACTGCCCTTTATCCGGACAGCAGCTAGAATGCACACTTGGGAAATAAAGTTAAACCAAATCTGGCCAAAGGAATTTCATGCTTTCGAATGACCAGCTCTATTCCCAGCATCCTAGATTATAAAGCAGACAGTGGTTTAATGTACCTCAGAGAGCTACAAGAATGGGATGCGATGAAGCTTCAGGGGGACAAATCACAAGGCTTACTTATTCTATTTCACAGTGTATCGATGTACAAACCAGAAAATTAGTAAAGGAAAAGCCACTGTATCCACCATTGGCCTGGTCTATCCATCTACACAAAGACAATTCTAGATAAGAGAGTCAACAACTTCAGGCTCTCATTGAAAAAAGCCAGACAGTATTGACTTCAGAAACAGTCTGCACAGGAAAAAGAAAAAACAGGAAAGCCCTGGTAATTCTTTGCAGTTCTCTTTTTAAGCAATGCTGCAAGGCCATAATGTTACCTCTAGCCTCCGGGGAATGGCAGAATCTTCGTGTTTCTTGAGTTCTTCAAAAGTGCGTAATTCCAAGTAAGCCTGCTCGATTTGATCCCATAAGTCATTCAGCTGTTTCATAAGCCCCATAGCACGAGACTGGTAACCCCCAAGCAAAATTTTCATCTTCTTCTCCATCTTTGCAGCTCTCTTGGCTTCTGTTGTCATGTGACCCCTGTTTATCTGGGGGTCGAGGGAAGACCACATCAGCAGACATGAGAAAAGCAGGCTAAACGACAGAACTAAAAAGGCACTGTTGACTATTAGTTCATTTAACCCCTCAAAGCAAAGGTACATTAGAATTCTTATATTTTAGCTACCGTAGCACGAAATCTGGCCTCAGAAGGGTCTGTCTTGCACTGGAAGGGTTTCACAGGTTAGTCCCACATCATCTATCGATAATAACTTCACCCATGATTCAATTTCAAAGCAAGCGTGAATTTCAGAGTATAAGAAAAACTAATCTTAATTTACTTCCGAAAATAACTTCTGCTATCATTACTCTGCACTGATCTGGGGACTGGCAGAGACCCATCTTCACCACCTTTATCCCGAAAATGTACTTCTACACGATATGCTGACTACAGCTAACACTGCTGTACGATACACAGAAAGTTGTGAAGAGAGTGAACCTCAACATCACAAGAGGAAATGTTTTTCTTTTTTTTCTTCTTCATTTCTATTTTATCTACATGAGATGATGGGGGTTAACTGAATCTATCACAATAATCATTTCACAACACATGTAAATCAAAGCATCATCCTGAATGCCTTAAGTTTATACAGGGATGAACATCATTTCTCAGTAAAAGCGGGGTTAGATACACTTCTATATTACACATCCAGTACATTCTTAACAACTGAATAATGTCCAATTAACGCACCATAGTTGTAATCAAAACGTAACCCCCTTAAACTAAAAAACTACTGGTTTATTTTTATAATGTTATAATTCTAAATGTGGCACAAAACCCATAAAGGAAAAAGAGCATCACATTTGGCAATGAAAAAAAATCTTTAGTTTTTGAAAAGTGAAAACACCAGAAAACTGAGAGATGACAGTGTTCCTATTAAATATGTATACTGCGCACAAATGGGCTGCCTCCTGAACTCATTCTAAAAATTAGGGGAAAAGAATTCAAACTCATAAAAGAAGAGGAGGAGGACAATTAACTAAAGCGAGATATCAACAAAATTCTAGAGCTGATGCAGGGCAGAGAAAGCCCTAGTTGACAGAGCCCAAGGAGAGATGGCTGAGAAGGGAAAGGGTGTGTACTACAGAATCCCATTCACGTAACACCTACTCCAGGCGTCTAGTCTACATCCCACAATATAATCACTTCCTACTTTAAGTGATCTTCAAATGCATGTTTTCAACATACAAAACTTAAAATTATGAGGTCAGAGCCACAAGAATAACCATTAAATCTGCGTTAATTTCTTATGCATGTGTCTGTTCTTTTTTTCTTCCCTCCCTCCCTCCACTCCCCCACCCCGCTGCAACTGATTCCATCAAGTGACTCCAAAACTAAGTAGTTTCAGGACACCCGGGTGGCTCAGCCAGTTAAGCACCTGCCTCCGGCTCACGTCATGATCCCAGGCTCTTGGGATCGAGTCTCGCATCAGGATCCCTGCTCTACGGGGAGTCTGCTTCCCCCTCTGCCTGTTGCTCCCCATGCTTGTGCTCTCTCTGACAAATAAATCTTAAAAAAAAAAAAAAAAAACTAAGTAGTTTTAAGATAATGTACACCCAAATGATAATCCATAAAAAGCCAATAAGCTTTTATTCGTCTGCAATTCATTTGAAGAATAAATAATGCCCTTTATGAAGGAGCCATTTTCCTCTAATAGATAACAAATCAAAGTAAGCTCCACGGCAACAATGTGTTGTCTAAGGAAACACTCTGTGGAGTCAGAAAGCACAGGAGAGGGGGCAGTCACTCCTGCCACCCAGCACTGCCGCCCACTGTTCTCAGTTATTTAACCTGTCTTCCTTTCCCCATCAGCAAAATGGCAATCACTGCTATAAGTTATTATGGAGCTTAAGTAAGATAAAGGATGTCAAAGCTCTTAGCCTCCCAATGACTGGCAGAGAGGAAAGGGTTAACAAACTTGGCAGGTCTGATTACAATTATCTTATATAGACTAAGAGTTTAACCATTTTGCTCTCCCCTCTCTAATGAACCAAGGGACTAATGATGAGGTTTTAAAACCTTAAAATTCCAACTTTAATAAAAAATGACCCAGAATCCTTCCTGGAAATAAAGGAAGGAAAAATAGCTAATTCCTTCTTATAAGAGAGCAGTTTGCCTCTTGAGGACAACCACAGCAAGTAACACATACCGGGTACTGAAACACGTGTTCTCAAGCTAGTGGCTTTCAACCCCATCTCAACTTTAGAATCACCCACAGAGCTTTTCAAATCTACCAGTGCCAGTGCCCTAAACCCAGAGACCCTTATTTAAATGGTCAAAGACCTTGATATTTTTAAAGCCCCCAGATGACTATACTAGGCAATCAGGATGGAGTTGCACCCAATTCCTTATACTATAATTCAGCACGTTCTAAGATACTCTAATCATATGTGGATTCAAATAAACATTCCAAAACCCCCAACATGAGCAGCACAGAATTTCAAATTAATACACACAGCACGTTTTTTTTGAGAGAAAAAAACTCCTGCTGAGCACGGAGCCCTACACAGGATTCGATCACACCACCCTGATATCATGACCTAACCGGAATCAAGAGTTGGATACTTAACCGACTGAGCCACCCAGGCGCCCCTACACATAGCACATTTTAAAAATTAGACATACAAATTTTCATTTTCATTGGTTAGGATAACTCACTTAGCTATGCACTGCACTCCATGGATATTCAATTTTCAATTTGGTACAACAGCATAATACTTATGTTCTGAAACATAATTAGTCATCAAGGCACATTGAGAATGACCGGTACCTTGTATTTGGGGATTATCTCACCGCGTACAGCTGAGTCATTTATGCTTCCCAAACTATCAAGGATTTTAAAACTGCAAAGTTGCTAGCTTCCATTTCATGCCAACAATTTTATTTAATTTAGCTCAAGCTTTATATAAAATCTTCTGGCTCAAATATTGTACTAAGGTTCCAAGCAAATACGGAAATAAATTATACCAAAAAAAATTAAGCACAGGAAAATATTAATTTATAGTCCAATAACTACATAAATTTAGTCACGAAAAGTATAAGAAAAAATTAAATGCGGCTTTTAATATTCAATTTAGGCTCAGTTACCTTACATCTGCCGTCAGATCATTAAAATGTGAAGGAAGAGTATCTGTACCCTTTTTCAACCTATGCCTGCTCAATGTGCTTTAGGAGGGAAAAATACTAACCTGTAAGGTCTGGCTTTTTTCTAGCCAAGAAACCTCAAACATGAAGCGCACACGCATTCATGGAACAGAACTGCCTTAAATTAGTCCAATTCCCCCACCCCATACTCATACGCCACAGAAACATTAAAGGCCAACAGGGTGTAAGACCTTATTGTTTAAAATACGAAAAAATCAGGGGCGCCTGGGTGGCTCAGTCATTAAGCGGCTGCCTTTGGCTCAGGTCATGATCCCAGGGCCCTGGGATTGAGCCCTGCGTCAGGCTCCCTGCTCAGGAGGAAGCCTGCTTCTCCCTCGCCCTCTGCTTCTGTTCCCTCTCTCCGTGTCTCTGTCAAATAAATAAAATCTTTAAAAAAAAAAAAATTCAGGAAAAACCAGACTGTGACTTAACCAAATTCATATTTCTAAGCCCTTCTAAAAAGATTAAGTATTAGCAATTGCCCTTTCTGAAGGACAACTTAATTTGAACAAAACAATATTAAGGAGCTTGGACAGTTTGTTAGAACTTACTTACAAAAAGTTCTCACAAATTTTTTTTTTCAAATCCTTATCTGCATTTAGAAATGCACTTCAAATTCTTCTTAAAACATCTAACAGAGATAGTAGCAAAGATAGGACTGGAGATAGGATTAAATACTTTGTTAACTTGTCACCAGACAAACACACCAGATATGGTTATAATGGATGCTTATGCTTTAAATATGTATCAGCACAAAATTTCTAGTAATCCTGAATAAAATTCACTATTAGAAAACTGTACTTAGGGGGCACCTGGGTGTCTCAGTCATTAAGCGTCTGCCTTCGGCTCAGGGCGTGATCCCGGGGTCCTGGGATCGAGCCCCGCATCGGGCTCCCTGCTCCGGGCTCCCTGCTCCGCTGTGAGCCTGCTTCTTCCTCTCCCACTCCCCCTGCTTGTGTTCCCTCTCTCACTGGCTGTCTCTCTCTCTCTGTCAAATAAATAAATAAAATCTTTAAAAAAGAAAGAAAGAAAGAGAGAGAGAGAGAGAGAGAGAGAGA
>NW_024425452.1:3692791-3797000 GCF_017311325.1 Ursus maritimus | reverse complement strand
TTTTTTTTTCAAATCCTTATCTGCATTTAGAAATGCACTTCAAATTCTTCTTAAAACATCTAACAGAGATAGTAGCAAAGATAGGACTGGAGATAGGATTAAATACTTTGTTAACTTGTCACCAGACAAACACACCAGATATGGTTATAATGGATGCTTATGCTTTAAATATGTATCAGCACAAAATTTCTAGTAATCCTGAATAAAATTCACTATTAGAAAACTGTACTTAGGGGGCACCTGGGTGTCTCAGTCATTAAGCGTCTGCCTTCGGCTCAGGGCGTGATCCCGGGGTCCTGGGATCGAGCCCCGCATCGGGCTCCCTGCTCCGGGCTCCCTGCTCCGCTGTGAGCCTGCTTCTTCCTCTCCCACTCCCCCTGCTTGTGTTCCCTCTCTCGCTGGCTGTCTCTATCTCTGTCAAATAAATAAATAAAATCTCCAAAGAAAGAAAAAGAAAGAAAGAAAGAAAGAAAGAAAGAAAGAAAGAAAGGGAGAGGAAAAGAAAGAAAAAATAAAGAAAAAGAAAAAGAAAAAAAGAAAAAGAAAAAGAAAACTCTACTTAGGGGCACCTGAGTGGCTCAGTGGGTTAAGTGTCTGCCTTTGGCTCAGATCATGATCTCAGGGTCCTGGGATTGAGCCTGCTTCTCCCTCTCCCTGTCGCTATCTCTGTCTCTCTCTCTCTCTCAAATAAATAAAATCTTAAAAAAGAAAAAGAAAACTGTAACTATGAGAAAATTAAAGTGGGACAACACCTGATATAATTAAAGCTGACTACATCCAAAATGAAAGAGTAAAATTCATTCCAAAAGGGGAGGTAAATGAGAATGTGTCTACATATCAATGTGTGGGAGACACCAAACTGACAAATTTCATGTACCGTAACTCAGTTTTACAATACAATGTCTGGAATTTGCTTCAAAATAATGGGAAAGGGAGAATAACATATGAAACAAAAGTGGCTATGAGTTGATACCCCTAGCTGGATGCTAACACTTGAGGACTCATTACACTAATCCACGTTAGGGTATATTTGAAAACTCCTGTAATAAAAGGTTCTACAAAATTCAAATTCAGTTATCTACTGCAGAGGCTATTTTGTTAAGACTGTACACCACAAACCATGAAACATCAATACAATGAAATAGAAGAAACATCGAAATTTACCAGTATGTCAACGATTTCAACACACCAAAATGTATATATGAAATGTTAAATTACAATCCACAATTATGTTAAAATACATTTACACTAACCAAAATCTGAGCCTTAAGCCTTTCTCAATCTCTCTGTGAAAATCAACCCATGTCTCAAATTTCAGACCGTCATCAAAATTTATAGAATAAAAACTCAGCCACCCTGTTGTTAAAGTACTGAAGTTACTTCTTGATATCTGAAAGTATCAAACCAAGTTTAATCCAATCCAGATAACACTAAGGGTGGTAACAGACCTGAAGAGACAGGAGAAGAGAATTTCTATTCCCTAAACCTCGCTATTTGCTAGGCACACAGTAGCTCATTTAATCTTACAGTATCTCAAACTCTCACTTCTGTGAGATAAAAACTATTAGCCACCCAAATATTACAGGTAAGGAAATCTGAGGCTCAGAGAGGTTAAGTAACTTGCCCTGGGCCACACAGTGACTAAGTGAAGAAGCTACGGAATGTGTCCTACTTGAAAGTTCAACACATTAGGCCATGCCACTACTAATAAACTGAACTGTCCTCCTTGCCTCAGCCCCTGAAATGCAAACATGCCTGAAGAAATTCAAACTGTGGGTCTAAATGGCTTAATGCCACCAGACAGTTCCCTGAAAAACAAGTTATTCTAGACACACATAAACAAGATCTTAATTAATGGATCTGCCCATCATTCTTTCCCTGACTGAGACATTAGCCTACAAGAATTTTATTTGACACTTGAGAAAAGCTTTGCCTTTTCCCAGCTTATACTTTTAAATTCCTAATTATTTTATTCTCAACAAGCTATAAAATCATAAGAAAACAAACATCTCTCAGAAAAATTTTACAGGGAAGAAAAGGTTATTTAACAACTTTTTAAGAAGTTGGGCAGAATATAACTAGTATATAATTACTTGGGGATTTTGCCAAAGCTGTTCTTTGCCACAACCTTATAAATGAGAGCAAGTGATCAGGTTTCTTTTTTTTTTAAATGATATTTATAATAATATACTATTAAATTAACAAAGTAGTATACGGTGATTCCAATTCAGTTCTAAACACCTTCCTCCTTTCATCTATACATAAATGCATATGGTAATTTTTTTCTATCTTTAGTCACATATATACACACACACGTATATATAAATATATACATACACACATACGCACCCCTCAAAATGTTTAAGGCGATTATGTCTGGATGGTAGGCTTCTTTTCAAATTGTTTTTTAATTTCTTTTTAAATTTTCTACAAAGTACAGGTATTATTTTTAGTAAAACGCCTACAAATGTTATTTTTTAAATGCATAGAAGAGAAACTGTCTAAAAAAGACTGGCCAGAGACCAATGGAAAACTGATGGTCCCCAGGAGATGAATCAGTGGAACCATAAGTGTTTCCTCGGGTCATTACAAAAGGGGGCTGTATGGGACTTATAAAAGTGTAATTGTTACTTTCAAACTCACTCAGTTTGTTAAGGTTACTAAGCTTAAGTAATTCCAAAATAAACACATTATCCTTGGGTCTCCAATACCGTCTTCAGTTAAAGTCCGTTACAGTAAGGTTCAGAAACATTAAGAGCATCCCTCAGTGAAACTCTTGCTCGGGGGCCCGGAATATAACTTTATCCCACTGGAAAAACAGGTTTAAGGATACCCAAAATAAATACAGAGTTGATGGCAGCTCCACTTCCTAGTCCATCATTTAGCAACATGAGCCTATAGTAGTAACGATGTGGTTCAACCACCGAAATGTTTGCAAACAACAAGAGTCCATGAACGCCTTTCCTTTAATCTCTGTACTACTCCCTAGCATTAAGTTCTATCAGTGAACCTTCTCCACACTGAGGAGCTGCAGGTCCAAGTAAGTTGATTATTGCTAGCATCGCCCCGAGTTAGCAACCACCAGGCTGCATCCCCACAAAGCAAGCTAAGCGGTGAGGCAAAACCTTACTAAAAGCCTTTTCAAGAGCAGTAATGTACCAACAACGCAACACCAAGAGCACTTTACATCTGCATGAGTTAGGAAATGAAACACATGAAACAAATTCAACTCAATGTTGAGGCATAATAGAAGCAACTCAATTGTACCAAGGAGATCTCTGATCCAGCTCTGGAGTTCTTGATAAAACCACCAAGAAATCTGTCAGTGCCTTTAAGGGTCAAGGCAAAGAGCAGAACTTGAGAAAGGGAGTGTTCCAGAGTACTAGAAACTTCTCTCCTGTGTCCTGTCACCCCTCCCCACACATACCCACAAGGGAACATAAACCTGCCGAGTGACTACAACATATGGTCCTCCACCCAGATTTGCCCAACAACCTGATCTTTACCCTAAGCTTTCACTCTTTAAAATATTAAGGGTGAATTTTTTCCTATGTAAAAATATCTGACTTTATAACGACAATCACTGAGAAAATATGATCCATTGTGCAGCCAATTTTGCTGAAATATAACCGTTCAGTAAAGGCAGGGGTCCTCGTAAGAGTTCTACAAATACACTGAGAAAGATTTTAAATGTGTTATCTGTGTTCTTTAAGTTACTTTATTTCCAAGAAGTCGATTTTACATAATATTTCTTGACTAAGCTGACTGTGCCAGTAAAATACAGGGAGAAGTATTACTTCTGGACCTACTTTCCACCTCTAAGGAAAGCCTTTCCGTTTTTATAGCTAACATGACAAAATCTACTTTTCAGCCAAACTTCCTCAACACAGCAGTTTAGATACTATTTCAAATACTATTAAATTTAATAGCAGGCCTAAATTCAGACTTCTCATTTCACTTTTGCACCTACTGGAAATTATTTCACTCAAAATAATTATGTCTTCAGACGATTTCCTATTTCCACTTAAAGTGGAAACAAATTAGAACACTTCAAATTCTATTTGCACTTCCCAAATACAGTAATGACTCATTTATCTGGCATCATCAGAAAATGAGGTTCTCCACATGAAGCATTTTCCAGATAACTGAAGTCCACAAGAGCACAGAGCTTGTCTGCTTTGTTCCTGCTGTATTCCCAGGGGCTAGAACAAGGGCTGGCACATAGCAGATGCTCAGTAATAGTCACTAAACATATGATTACATCAAGTACTAAAGCCCTTTTATTTTTTACCATCTAATAAAAATTTTCCTACTGTTTTTAGCCATCCGAAAGAGAGAGAGAGAGAGAGAGAGAGAGAGAGAGAGAGAAAGAAAGAAAGAAAGAAAGGAAGGAAGGAAAGAAAGAGCCCTGAACAGAAATTGTTTTTTAAATAAATCTGGGGCACCACTACAAACAGCAAGCACTCTACTCTACACGTACAATGCCCTCAGAAGTTATTAAAATACCATATTTAAATGGCCTCAACATGCTATGCTTTCTCACTTTTCCATTTCTGATAATTAGCTATCATCTCTATTTGCTGCTGCTGCCTTTACATACAGATGTTTGGCAAGATTCTAAAGTTAATTCTGCCTCCAAAGCAGAGTAAAATACCTGAACTTGGTTACAATTCTGAAGTCTTTCCCGCTTACTTCTGACCTGTGACTACATGCCGATTCTATGCATTTAACAGACTCCTTATACCACCCACCACATTCTACATAAAATCTGAGATGGTTTTATTAGTTTTAAATGAATATCTTAAGGGTTTTCATTTAAGTTCTACGTTTCAAATACTAATCATGAGTAATGGCTCAAAGACCAGCTCCAATATAAACCTCGGGGCATATTTTTTAATCCATTTAGGAGACACCAACCACGACAAAGCTGGATTTCATCTTGCCTGATACACTGTGATAGGGCCATAATTTAGATTCACTGTTCCAAAGTTCATGACAGCAAAAATCAAACACACTGGCAGCCATGGTGCATCGTGCTTGCACAGAAAGGCATATCTCCCTGAACCGAAGAGTGGAAAGAATAATTTAAGTACAGCATTTAGTTTATATAATACGACTGGAGTTCCTTCCCCACAACAAACTTTGAATAATGTTTATAATTTAGCAATCAACTGAAATGATGAAAGAATTACCACAATTGAAATAAAATATTTATGTATTTCAAACCAGGAGAATTGTGTCTTCAAAAACTAAAATAAGCTAACACAAACCTAGTTCTGAATTAGGGATGGATACAAATAAAATGGGGGATTTGTTTATTTGGGTTTTTGAGTCTCTTTTCTTCTTTTTAAAGATTTAATGAACTTTCATTTGAAATAAGTGTAGTTTACTAAATTAAAGGATTTGATTACATATTCTTTAAAAGTAACTAGCTGGGTAAACAATAAAGTAAGTTATCCAGAAGTCAAGAAAAGAAAAATTACTTCAGACTGTTTTATGAATATTCTTCCAAAATCACCAATCCTTCAACAAAAATAGTTCAACGGAAGATTTCAGTTCCTGGTACTGAACTGAACAAAGAGAACCACATGTTTTTAATGGTTGCTCATAAACGACCCAAATAAATCTCCAAAAGAACAGCAGTGGTTCTTTCTGTATTTTTCCCTTCAAAATGCACAAGACCAATTCAACATAAAAATAAAAATTACTGTACTTTATGGCACCACTCACTTTGTGACACATTTATTTGCTGTCATGAAAGTTAGTGCCTCAACAAAGTAAATGAGATTTAGGAAAAAACTTTTTTTATATCTTAAAGAGCACAAAATGTCCTTACCACTTGAGGCAGAAAAAGTTTACCCACCTCAAATGAGAAGCTTTTCAAACTAAGTGAGAGACCAAAGTATTTATGTATCAATGTTACAAGGAAGCTTTCCAAATAACTTTCTAATCAATTATGATGTGACCTTAGATCAGGATTACACTAACTACCATTTATAAATAAGAAACGAAGCCTGCACAACAGAAAATAGAACTTAAAATGTAACCACTGATGTTCTCCTTTGCCTGACTTTAAATCGTGAATTAAAACACAGCACAACAGCACACCCTGCTGGAAGTTAGAAATACAACTGGAGTAACTAGCAGTAACTGGATTGCAAAGATTTCACCCAAGATGAGAATTACTTCAAACCGAAAATAATTTCCCACTAAACGATAAAAGAGGCTCAAAGGTGTTAATCATCAGGTGCCTATACATGTGGTCTTAAAAGTAAAATTTGGACTTAAAATAATTTCATAATCAGGGGCGCCTGGGTGGCACAGCGGTTGGGCGTCTGCCTTCGGCTCAGGGTGTGATCCCGGCGATACGGGATCGAGCCCCACATCAGGCTCCTCTGCTATGAGCCTGCTTCTTCCTCTCCCACTCTCCCTGCTTGTGTTCCCTCTCTCGCTGGCTGTCTCTCTCTCTGTCAAATAAATTAAAAAATCTTTAAAAAAATAATAATAATTTCATAATCAAAGAATGCTTTTTCCTGTTCATTTCCCTAGGCCCACACAGCACCAACCCCTCCCAAGTAATATCACCATTTTTTATTTTAACCCTAAATAAAAATATTTTCCAACCTGCTTTCTGTAAAAAGAAATTGGTAATCACATAAGAGGAAATTGAGGCCATTTCTTCATGTGATTGCCTGTAGCACCCCTAGATCCCCCATTCCACCCTGGCCTCAGAAACATCCCTAAAGACCACCATTAAGAATCCACAAGGCAGCCTAGTGGTCCACGAACCACAGTTTACATGCCCTTGGCAAAATGCCTACACAGATTCTGGAATTCAAAACACGCAGACTGTATTAAGAAACCATATGCCATGAATTCCCCATCTAGTACATTTCAACATTTCCTCAGATGTGAAAAAATCACAGAAGCCATTGTCTAAAATAATCCAGCTCAGGGCTCTCTCCGTAACAAACAAAAAAGCAATCAGAGGATGAACAGAAAGGAACCAAAGTTCTATAAATATGCTCCCTTGGCTATAGAAAAAGACAGCTTCTTGGTACCGCTGCGCCCCCTCCTTATTCTAGCTCCCTTCTGTCCCAGCACTGAAGTCCGCTGTTCTGGGTGATTACTGTTAACTTCTCGTCTCCTGCTCCCACATTTAAAAGGTTCTGTTGGACCTGTGATCAACCTGGAGGACACTCTCTATCATGAAGGCCAGCAATTCTGAAAACCAATGAAAGTCAAAGATGATCAAACACTTCAGTGTAGTCTTCCCTCGAGAACCGCAAAAGCAAGGGGCACCTGGCTGGCTCAGTCAGAAGAGCATGCAACTCTTGATCTCAGGGTCGCAAGTTCGAGCTCCACACTGAGTGTAGAGGCTACTAAAACAAATAAATAGACTTTTAAAAAAAATTGCAAAAGCAACAATCACCCAGGTCTACTTTTCTGAAATTGTCTTCAGTGGTATTATTTGGTTCATTATTTCAATCAAGATACACTTTAAATTAGAATTTGAAAAGGATACCAACCTCAAGCCTCTTTTCAAGTGACTCAATCCTGTCCTTTTTGCTAGCTAGATTGGCCCGTGTGTAGCGGCTCTGCCCAGGAAGATACAAAACTTGACTGTAGCACTCTTCCCACACCTGGTTATAAGCTTCACTTGAGAGTTCTCCGTGGCTCATACCTTGTTTGACCACTTCCATCTCCTGCACCAGAACGTCCTGAGCCTGTGGACAGTAATAATTTCAGTAAAGTCTGGGTACTAAAATAGCTTGCCATCAAGAGAGAGCTTTAAAAAACTAGTTTTTCCTCTTTCTTTGGGTAAAGGCAAGGAGTTTGGGTTGGCTAGTTGTTTTTTGTGGAAGGGAAGAACAATACTTAAGCAAAGAATTAAGGAGCCAATAGGCTGGTGCAGGCGGAGCTAAAAAGGCAAGCATCCATGTATCCCCAGTAACATAAACCTCCTTTGCCTTCACTCACTGTAACAGTGGCCCCATCTCTTGGCTATCTACAGATGCCAGGGACACTTCAGTCTAAAGGTTTCACTTACATTCGCTCCAAATACCACACACCTTAAAAGTAGCTATATCAACCTCATTTTAAAGGTGATGAAACTAAGGCTCAGAGAGATTCAGCAACTTGTTCAAAAACACATCACTAAGAAAAGCAAGGCAGGAACATGCCCAAGCCAAATGGTACCTACGCTTGGCTGTGCTCCTTCCACTCTCCCAATCCCACCCTACACATTAGAGTTCACAGGATTGTGAAGGGGAACTAGGCATTTCTTTTGATACATGCCTTTTTTCTCATCTGATGAAATGCCGCTGACATTGCCAGAGAATGAGGTGGAGGCACAGATCAAAAAATAATGGATCACAGACCAGCTTCTACTTACTACTAAAGAAAGCTTAAAATGACAGAATGAGGGGGATAAGAGTTGGACAGGCCTGGATACAAATCATAGCTTTACCATTTAAGGAGCTGTCTGAACTTGCTTAACATCTCTGAGCCCATTTCTCATCTGGAAAATGAGGATAATACCTACCTGACATGTTTGTTATTAGGATTAAGTGATACAATATACATACAGAGCCTAGCCCAACGTCAGACACAATGACTCCATGAGCGTACCACATGAACTTTTTCCAGCCCTTTGTTTCATGGATCAAAACTGACAACTATTTTTTTGTGCCTTAAAGGAAGCTTTCAATCATTCTAATACATCAGAAAATAAGACCAAAATATATACTTAAAACAATGGAAAATCATGTCTATAGAAGATACAGAACAGATTCTTTAAAACAGTATCTCTGAGTGGAAATAATGAGAACAAACCAATTTTAACATCTTTAATGAAAATCTGACACTTCATAAGAAATACGGTATATCACTCCTAAACTGTACATAATAAAAATTTACAAATTCCGCTCTTGTAATTATTAGAAGAGAGTTTGACTAAGTTATCTTTAAACTCTCCATAAAGAATCTGCTAAGTAAACAGCTCCTTCCAATTCTTTTTGGAACACAGAGGAATATAAATACATACATAAAATATAAAAGAATAATCAAACTACTCTGTAATGGTTTCAAATAATTCCAAAGCACTACCTACAATTATTATTTTCAAAAATTTTATTAGAATCTACCCCCTATAGAACCTTCTATCAGGCAACAAGAGATCACGATGTGATCCTTATTTCAGGTTTCCATACACAAATTCTTAAATCCCATCTTCCCCTATTTTTACTCTAAAGAGAGGAGATTGTTCAAGTATGGAATTCAGAGTGTAATTCTCAACCTCAGTCCGATTATTAAATGTGCTTGCCACAGGAACAGGCCCTCAACAGATGTCGGTTTCCCATTGCACTTGCTAAAAAAGAGTAACTCAAGAGTTATTCAGAAATCAGGGGCGAACTGTTCAGATATAAATTTAAACCCTTCCTTTCTCTATTTTCTAAAAATCCTTTAATAAACACGCATTACTTCTGCAACAAGTAAAACAGAAAGTAAGAAAAAGGCAGAGGGAAAGAACTGGAGAGAAGATAGAAAAAAGATATCTTATGGGTAGTTTCTCCCAAGTATGCAATAGCCCATACCAATCAACAGGTCTGTCACCGCCCCTCCGGGCTAAGGCCTACAGAAAAATGAGTAAAGCTAATGACCACTCTGCTTCCAGCCACGGCACCAACTGTATTTTCTCATACCATGGAACAGATTCTATTCACGGTCACAGCTGTTTGCTCTGTCAAAGCAGAAATAATCAAATGCATATGGAGGAAGAGGCAGGACAGACTTGAAAACGTTTCTGTATTTACTTATCCAAAAGGATAGTGGGAAATCCTGTGAGGGAAAGAAATTCAGTAAACAGTATTTCCTTTCTCTGACTAGGTGAAAGAAACATTTTGAATATATGCTTGCTTTTTCATATTAATCTAAATAAATGAGATTTAAGTTTTAAAGGCATTCAATTCTACTCAGAAGTAGCAGAGTTAAACACAGGAAATGGCAATCACAGCAACCGTACATCAGACATACACCCATGAAACAAGAACACCTTGCCACCTAAGCCAGTGATCACCTGAAGAGCCCTAGTACAGAAGGGGAGGGGGCGTGGTCAAGTATGTCTTCTTCCTAACACTTAATATGAATGTTTATCTCCTAATCACATAATTCATTTGTTTATAAATATCAGCATGAGAAAATAAAGCTCACGTTCGTCCTTGATACATAGTACTTAATAAATACTTTATAAAGACTAAAACATTCCTGTTGAATCATACCTTTTTGAGCTCTTCTTTGGAGAATTTTTCATAAGGATTATGTTCCAGATAGGCAATGTGTTCTGAATTATTAGTACCAAATCCTACAGTTTTTCCTTTTTTATTTCCAGATGGTTCATAAGGATGATGTAGAAGGTCATAATGAAGCATTGTGATCATTTCTTTTTTGATTAGTTCTTCACTTTTTTGTAAATCTGTTAGAGGTGGTTCTACATTTAGGGGTCTTAGAATAGTTTCATTTACCTAAAATTTTAAAACAAGTACAATTACCAAACATATCACTGCAATACGGATGCTATTACTTGTTCTAGCGTGAATTAAATAGCAGTTTTACATTTTCAAAAGGAACTTTTTTTTTTCCCTTCTAAAGTCTTACTTGTACCAGTGAAACATTTTAGAGATTAAATCTGGGAACTGCTTTACTATATTCCAGAAAGTAGATAAAATTATGTTTTATAGACTTTATGAATGATATAAAAACATCAATCATATAAGAAGAAACTTAAAACTTCCTAAGCCAGAAATTCTAACACTTACTTCTGATGGTCTTGGCAGATCTTTCTGGACAGCTTTGTGCATTCGTTTCATTTCCTTTACACGCTCTGCCTCTCGTATAGCCTTAAAAAATTATTGTTATATCCATTATTACAGCTATGCAGTATTTGCCACATTTCATTAGACTTGAAAACACTTTATAAGAACATGTATGCTCAAGAGCTAATGCTACAGAAATCTGTGTAAGTTTGTAGAAAAACAATATAAGGCAACAGAATCAGTCTGTTCATTCTCTCCTTACAATACAAACTAACAACTGCCAACAGCTACTAGAGCATTCTCCAAGTTTACATGGCTCCATCCATCAGACAGTCATTCTTCTCTTGTTTAAACTGGAATCCTAATAAAAATCCTAGAAAAGAGCACAGGCAGTAATGTCTCTGACATCAGCTGTAGCAACATTTTTCTAGATATGCCTCCTGAGGCAAGGGAAATAAAAGCAAAAATAAACTATGGGAATAACATCAAAATTAAAAGCTTCTGCAGCACACTGAAGGAAATGATCAACAAAACTAAAAGGCAACCTGTTGAATGGGAGAAGATATTTGCAAATGACATATCCGATAAAGGGTTAGTATCCAAAATATATAAAGAATTTACACAACTCAACACCAAAAAACAAATGATTCAATTAAAAAATGGGCCGAAGAAAAAAAATGGGCAGAAGATGTGAACAGACACTTCTCCAAGATGACATCCAGATGGCTAATGAACACATGAAAAGACGCTCAACGTCTCTCATCAACAGGGCAATGCAAACCAAAACTACAATGAGATAGGGGCACCTAGCTGGCTCAGTTGGCAGAGCATCTGACTCTTGTTCTCAGGGTCGTGAGTTCAAGCCCCACATTGGGTGTGGAGACTACTTAAAAAACTTTTTTAAAAAGCTACAATAAGATATCACCCACACCTGTCAGAATGGCTAACTTCAAAAACATAAGAAACAACAAGTGTTGGCAAGGATGTGGAGAAAAAGGAACCCTCCTGTACTGTTAGCAGGAATGCAAACTGGTGCAGCCACTGTGGGAAACAGTATGGGAAGTTCCTCAGAAAGTTAAAAATTGAACTGCCCTACGATCCAGCAATCACACTACTGGGCATTTACACAAAAAACCACAAAAACACTAATTCAAAGGGATACATGCACCCTTATGTTTAGGGCAGCATTAATTACAATAAACAAATTATGGAAGTAGCCCACGTGTCCACGGATAGCTGAATGGATAAAGATGTGATATCAGTATGTATGTTTGTATGTACATACACATGTGTGTTTGTGTGTGTATGGATAGAGAAGACACGATACACACCCACCCACACTACAACGGAGTATTATTCAGCCTTCAGCCATGAAGAATGAAATCTTGCCAATTGCAAAAACATGGATGGAGACAGGGTATAATGCTAACTGAAATAAGTCAGTCAGAGAAAGGCAAGTACCGTATGATTTCACTCATATATAGAATTTAATAAAACTAGCAAAAGGAAAAAGAGAGAGACAAACCAAGAAACAGACTCTTAACTACAGAGAACAAACTGACGGTTAACAGACGGGTGGGTGGGGGGAAGGGTGAAACAGGTGCTGGGGATGAAGGAGTGCACTTGCCGTGATGAGCACTGGGTGATGTGTATGTACGGAAGTGCTGAATCACTACATTGTACACCTGAAACTAATATTACACTGTATGCTAACTATATTGGAATTAAAATAAAATTTAAAAATTAAAAATAAATAAATTGGAATCCTAAACTTAGAAGGGACTCTCAATTGTTCCTCCTGCAATACAACCCTCACTTCCACCCCAAAAGTTAGTGATTTTTAATTTAAAAAGCCAACCAATGAATGTGTTGTCTTCTGATTCTTAAATCATGAATTATGTGAGTTAACACATTAGAATTTCACAGCATTTCTAAGAGTAAATGTAGGGCAAAGTAACTAAGAGAACTAAACACAAAAAGTATTATCCTGTATTAAAAGCACATTCGTGTGATTTCTAAAATATATTTGTATTGATGCTACTCGCACTTCAGTTCCATGAAATCACTCAACTTCTAAAATCATCCTGAAATGGGACTGCAGAAACAAGTCCTAAGAGGGGTCACATGACCTCAGTGTGAAATCAAGATTCACCACTTCCCAAATATCAAAGCCGGGAAAGTTAATTAACCTGAGATTATTTCCTTACTTCTAAAATGAAGCTAATACCTATCCTATTTACATCACCAGGTTGGTATGTGCAAATAAATAACTATGAGATGTATCAGTATAAGATGTTACTATTATTATTCTGACACACTCGAAATTTCCCTGTCCCCCCTGCACACTAATATAAAATAAAATCAAAAAAATAAAATAAAATAAAAGACTACTTATGTGTATATTAAAGAGGCATCACAAATCCGATAGGAGGTATTTAAATTATATACATACATACACATACCTACACATCTTAAGAACGCCTATCAAGATATTCTCGGTATATTATTAATTACACGATTTTATGTTATTAATAATGGTAAGTAATTTACTTTAGAGAAATCTCTTTAAATACTGAAGAAACTTTTTTTTTTTTAAGGAAGGATCTTGACACATTTAATGACCATTCTTTATTGTCTCAGCCCACCGACATACTCAGCAACTTCACACTTCCTTTCTAGCACAATTACCCACCTGCTTTCGTGCATCCACATCAGCTGCATCTTCAATGTAAGTATCATCTATTTCACGGTCTTCCAGCTCCTTCTCAGCATTTTCTGGCAGAACAATTTCAAAGTCATTCTTAGGGGCAGGAAGGCCCAACAACCCTAAACGGAGATGTTCACGAGATTCTCTCTCCTGTAGAAAAAAGTTGGTCCATCTCAATTCATACACATTAAGAATTCAACCAATATTCTTTAAGAGTTTCTAAAAAATAATTAGCTTATTTTAATTCTAGAAAAATGATCCCTACCTTCAGAGCTCAGACGAGTTTTTTGCTTGATTTCTATCTCACTTTCTTCTCTAAATTAAGATCAATAACTCTGATTTGTGATCAATACAATTACTCAGGGATATTCTAAGAGAAGGTTTGGGAATTACCTCTGCAGGGGCAGAAAAATCCTTTAGGATTTCCATTTAAGGAAAACATTTCTGAAACTGAAATTTAACAGCAAATGAAAAGAACAAGTTCACAAGTTAATTTGTCCTTGGACTAATTAAACCTAATCTGAAAAGATGCCTGAATTTTTGTGTTTATTTTTAATTGACTAGGGCACCCGGCTGGCTCAGTCAGTGGAGAATGCAACTCCTGATCTCGGGGTCATTAGTTCAAACCCCATGTTGGGCATAGAGTTTACTTAAAGACAAATGGAAGGGAGGGAGGAAGGAATTACTAGATCATACGATGGCCAAAGAAAACAGTCTACTTTTCCCGAAAGAAACTGCCTGGTACCCCAAGTTTTCCCCAGTACATCCTTGGCTTACCTTTCCAGTCTCATTCCCCACAGCTCCATTACATGTATGGTAGGTGTGAGGACCCGATGAGCTGCTAGGTCCAAAACATGCTCCATGCTTACTCACATCGTGGCCTCCATCTGAGATAGCCCCCAATCTCCTTCTGAGCATACCTCCTCAATGAAGGCTTTCCAAGTGCCCACCCAACAAACGTGATTTTTGGCCACCCTAAGTATGTTGGTTTTACTCAGAGAGCTTATTCTGTTCTTATATTACAATTATTTTCAGACGTGGTTTAGTACGCCAATCTCTCCAAAATATAAACTTCCTTAAGACAAAGGACATCTTTACTCAACCTTAGATCCTTTCAAGTCTCCACATCAGCACCTTGCACACATTACATTCTTCATTTGTTTAGTTGTCATGTAGCCATTCACAGTTGATATTAGCTGATATCAATTTGGGCATCAACAAAATTCTAAACTAACCAAATCTATACATGAAGTTAGAATTAATTTGTAAAGTGAAAATAGGTCGATATCGCTGGAACTCATTAAAAAAAATCTTACAATGATTTTCTGTGGCATCACATAATAAGACCCATAGTGACATAATAAAAGTAGTAACAAGAATAGAAATAAAACTGTGGCTTTTATAATTAGCTGCCTACATCAGCTTGCAAAATACAAAAAGGAAAACTTCACTAAGATAAGCAATAAACATCAACTTAACTTGCCTTTGAGATCTAGACTATTCTTCTAAAAGTACAGAGCAAACAGAGGAATCAAGGCTCAAAACCTAATTTATGAAGCATTCCAAACTCAAATTTTATTTTATAGAAATAGAAAAAAAAAAAGTATCAGTCAAGAAAGTAAACTATCATTAGCAAATGATAAAAAATAAAATCATATGAGATACAAGGAGCATTACTATCAGCATAATCAATATTCACAAACATATTAATAAGCAGGCTTATGAGAACAAAAGGTTCTCCTTCTCGAGTCCTCCAATCATTCTTTTCTGGCATCCGCAGGTATACAGTTTCTTAAGGTGTATGCAATGTGCACCAACGAGGGGAAATATTTTAATGCAGCACCCATGAGACAGAACGGTTTTTTTATAAAAATAGTATTAAAAGGGAATTGACATGTACCATCTGCTTCACATAAGAGGGATCACTGTAGTCTGCCATTCCATCCTCAGGATTAATGTTTAACTTGTCTCGAAGAGGCGTTCTACCGGGGGTGGAGTTAATAACCGGTTTGGGAGTTGTCCCACTGCGGGGAGTCAACCCTTCAGATCCATGAGAAGGAGTCCTAGAAAGACAGAAATTCCAATTAATGAAAGTGCCAATTTTATCTGGATTGTGCTTTCAAATGTTTTTCACACAAACTATGTGAAAATAATTTTCACAATATTTTATGTGAAAGCATAAAAGAAAGAAAGAAAGATCACAGAAATTCTGTCTCCCTACCTGGTTTTACGTTAGCTTTCTAGGTTATAAAACAGGTTTAGTTCAAGTAGCTTAGTATTTACACATAGTATTTTCACTTTAATGACTTCCAAATTATTCCATCTGACATTTTCTTGCCTTGCTAAACGAGGCCCACCAAGCATTATTTCAACCCTTCCTTGATGCACCGCAGGGGGGATGAGAACGTGGAGGTCAGCCACCCTGCTCAAAGACCCCCAGGAAACTCTTTTTTAGTTCAGTGGCTTCATCTTACCATTTGGCCCTCGTGGTGAGGGTCTGTTGGCTACAGCACCACTATCGTGGGTGTGCACTCACTTCAGTAGTTCCTCCCTTTACGTTTTGTTTGGAAACCAAACACAGGCTTATACATACTGAGTGAAGGCAGAGACTCTCTTAGGAATAAAGTCCATACAGTCTGCAACTTATATTTTAATTGATCAAAGCCTTTCTCTGTTGCTGTTGCTTATTTCCTTTATCTTGGCTGTTGCAGACAAGTGGCACTGCCAGACAGGTGTTCCCAAAGGTGAGGTGGGGTGTTATCATTAGACATGGTCCCTGTCCCCAAGGAGCTTACGATCTAGTTGAGATAAGACATTCACAGGAAAAAGAGGGATTAGGCTCTCCTACAAGCCTTGCAAAAGTATTAAATACTAAAAGGATTTGGCTGCTGATGCTTCTTGATCCTGCTGTTGGGTACAGTCATAACAGCCTGAGATGCTTCCCATACTAAACAACCAGGAGGAGGACATACCCCTAAACACTGAAAATTTAAAGTAAAGCCCAACGATTTCCAACCTTAAAAGCTCAAATTTCATTTTAATATGACTTGCTTCTACAGCATTTTTATCTCAAAAAGTCTTCTTAAAAAACAGTAACTTAAAACAAAACAAAAAAATTATAAACAAAGACTGAACTCTGACCTCTACTTAATGATATACACAAGACAGTGTTAGAAGTGAAATGGACAGAAACCTGCAACTGACTTTGAAATGCATTAAAAAATTAGATGGACTGACGGATATATGATAAATCGAATACAGTTAAGATGCTAACAACTGCAGAATCTAGGAGATAAGTAATACGGATGTTTGTTTTCCCATTCTTTTGACCTCTCTGAATGTTAGAAATTTTCATAATAAAATGCTGGGAGAAAAGCAATAGTAATACACAGATAAAGGACTACAACTTTTTTAAAATTCAACAAATGACCATTAACAGTGGATGATTTGTTCTTTTAAATCAGATAAAATGTATTCAGCAACAAGGTGACAGCATCGGAAACCCTGAAAAAAGAAGAAAGTTCCATATAGTTCTAACCAATTCCTGGATATTATGATGTTATTTACTACTATGAGTGAGAAGAAATCAAAAAGGCAAATTAAACCCTTATTTCCATTCTCCATCAACATTACTAAAGCAAACACGTCCAATCCTTGGATTCAAGTTTTCCTAAAACAGAAAAGGTTTACTTACTCACAATACCTGAATGGGGTGGAAAGAACTGTGTTTGGAGTCTGAACAACCTGCCGCTGTGGAGTCACGCCTGAGAAGTCACTCTCGTGCAAAGGGGTGTTAAGTCCACCTTTTAATGGGGTGTCCACGTTGGTCAGGGCCATGAGGTTCTGAGCTTCCTGATAAACAAGAAGGTAAAGAAGTGCATTTTAACAGTTCAGCCAGGAGAGCAGAATCCTCTCTTCTGGTCCTACTATATAAATCTCAAAGGAGACGGAATTCTTATACATGTTCTTAATGAACACCGAGACAGAGAATGAACTCTGGGCCGTGGCAGAATTCAATACTTCTATTCCTCTGTCAGCCTAATATAGCATCTCAGAGGTTTTGGAATGAAGTTTAAAATGTCAAGAAATGTTTTGAAATGAAATTATCATGACCTATTACCTGTGCCAAATCTCTTTACAATCATAAAGAACTAAGAATTCAGATTTCCCCAGGTGAGCCTAGGCTACATGTCACAACACCCAGATTTTTCTTTTTTGAGAGAGTGCACGCACACAAGCACATGAGTGTGCATACATGCGTGAGTGGGGGGGGTGGTAAGGGCAAAGGGAAAGAGAGAAAATCTTAAGCAGGCTCCAAGCTCCACACGGAGCCCAACACAGGGCTCAACCTCACGACCCAGAGATCATGACCTGAGCCAAAATCAAGAGTCAGATGCTTAACTGACTGAGCTACCCAGGCGCCACCAGAACACCCAGATTTTAGTCTGGTTTTATCACTAACTCTATTCAGTCTTCATTAGCCCCTTTGAGTCTCAGTTTCCTCTACTGATAAGTTAAGATACCACTAACTGGCCTATCCATTTCCTGAGAAAACTCACGAGAGCAGGTTCCTTTCTGAAGTCTTGCTGTTCTCTTTAGGCAGGTCTGACATTGCTCTCTTTAGCCCCTCTACCACAACCCTACACTCGCTACTATCACTGCACCCACAATCTCCTCATCCCCAACTCCAGCCCTGTGAGAGACTACATTTTTCAAGATAGTCACAGCCATATCTCTCATCTCATGTGCTCTTCTTACGATTCAACTTTGATACGACTCCCATCAAGAGGGAATCCAGGTAGCCTTGTGAATTACCTATAACTAACAAAATGCAGCAAAGTGACACTGCTTGACTTCCAAGGAAGGATGAACAAAAACACAGCTTTCCACCACACTGACTACAACACCCCCACTGGAGCCTGGAGACACCATGGGAGAAGTTCAACTGTTCTGAGGCCACATGCTGAAAGAAAGCCCAAGCCACCGAGAGGCCACACAGATTTACTCCCCATTCTCAGGTGAGGACCCAACCCACAGCCAGCATGAACTACCAGACATGGAAAGATGATGATTCAAGCCCCTATGTGTCAAGACACCCCATCAAATGTTGAGTCTTCTTAGCTGAGGCCCTAGACTTCATGGAACAGAGACAAGCCATTCTTTCTGTGCCCTGTCCAAATTCCTGACCAACAGAGACCATTAACACAATAAAATGTTTTAAGCTGGTAAGTTTTGGGGCAAAACGAAGATAACCAGAGCAAGGCTTATTCATTCCATTACTGTGTTGTTCATATTCATTGGAAGGAACCTTGAATTTCACATTATCAAAGTCCTGTGTGTGTTCTTTTTGCCAGCCCAAATACAAACATTCTTCCCCAACTAGGCTCCCAAAAGGCTGGCCAGCTTTATACCTCTGGGCAGGAGATTGGAAGCCGCTTCTCTCAGGAATTTGACTAACCTAAAAGAAAAGATGTAGAAATACTGACATCAAGAATTTGCCAATGATGGGTGCCTGGGCGGCTCAGTTGGTTGGGCATCTGACTCTTGATTTCGGCTCAGGTCATGATCTTAGGGTCATGAGATTGAGCCCCACATCAGGTTCCATGCTCAGTGGGAAATCTGCTTGAGATTCTCTCCCTCTCCCTTTGCTCCTCCCCCGTGCACATTAGCTCTCTCTCTAAAATAAATAAATAAATCTTTGGGGGGGGAGAATTTGCCAACGAAACCCCCCCAGCCAGTTCAGCCTGGAATCAAGGAGGCCTTACCCAAGGAGCTTCTAGTCTACTTTTAATTGCCCTGCCCTTAGCCCTTAGAAATAGGCAGATATAGGCAGAGAGCTAAAGATTACAAGATATTTGAGGAAATAGCCAATACAAAAAACAGAGAACAAAAGAAACTTAAATACTATGCAGGGAAAAGAAAACTTTTAAGAACAAAACAAAACCATCATTAATAGCCTCAGAGAAAGAAGACAAAATATTCATTAAATGAGACACTTAAAAACTGAACACATTTTTAAAAAGAGCTCTTAGAAATTAAAAATGTGATAGTAAAAAATTCAAAAACTGAACAAAGATAAAATTAAAAAAATCTCCTAGCAATAAATCAAAAGGTGAATCAAAACAAGAAACCAGAAAGGAATAAGAATTTGAGGTTCATAAAAAGGAACAGACCAATGAAAGGAGGAAACAAAAATTTTCAAAATAACATCCCAGAATCGAAGACCATGAGTCAGTCTCCAGAATGAAAAAATCCACCAAGTACCAAGCACAGTGACTAAAAACAGACCCACACCAAGAAATATGCATGTGAAAAAGAGAAGATCATATAAGCTTCCAGAGGGAGAGAAAAAGGGGTTTGCTATTAACAACCTAAATGGCACAGGTGATCTCAATAGCTGTAAGAGAAGCCAGAAGATGTTGGAGCACTGCCTTCAAAACTGTAATCAAAAACCATTTCAATCTGGGAATGCCTGGCTGACTCACTCAGTGGAGCATGCAACTCTTGATCTCAGGGTCATGAGTTCAAGCCCCATGCTGGGTACAGAGCTTACTTAAAAGGGGGAAGAAAAAAAAAAAAAGAAAAGAAGATTTCAACCTAAAATTCTATACCCAGTTATACTATCAATCAGTTAAGAGGACAGAACAGAAATTTATATATATGCAAGGTCTTAAAAATTCCATCTGCCATGAACCCATCCTCAGAAAGTTACCAAAGGACATGCTTCACTAATAAGGGTGTAAACCAAGAAAACCAAAGGCATGGGAGCCAGGGAAGAGGCAATCGAAGGGATTTTCTAGGGTGCCAGGAAATAAGAGAACAAGCTGTAAACAAGATCTAAAGAATAATCAGTCCAAAATAGAACATGCAGAAATTTTGAGAAAGACCTCTTCAAAAAGCTAAGAATATCTAAAATTTGATCAGATTACAGGAGATTTACACATACAGTGTCAAGTCTAGAGTTGAATTCCTACTAAGTAATGAGAAAATTTAGCATGTGAATAAAATAAGCATTAACTCAAAGAAAAAGATAATAATGTGCAGTAGAGTAATTATAAGGCACTTTGTAGGCTCAGCAATTAATAGTTTACAGTCATCAAAATTATGATATAATCATAATGGAATATGAGGGAATGGGAAGAGTGCATATGCATGGTAGAAGAAGAGGGTGTGAGAGCCAAATGTTCAAACTCCCAACTGGAAAAATGGCTAAAACTAAAAATAAATCCATAAGTAACAAGTGTCCCAGCAAAAAGGTGGTAAAAACAAAGAGTTCTAACTGGAGCCTCTAGAGAGCAAGCAATGAGGAGCACAACTTTCTCTTACTAAGTTTATTTGACTCCAAATCAAGACCTTAAAATTTCTGGGGGTGCCTGGGTGGCACAGTCAGTTAGGCATCCGACTCGATTTTAGCTCAGATCATGATCTCAGGGCTTTGGGATCGAGCCCTGCATCAGACTTAAGATCTTCTCTCTCTCTCCCTCTCTCTCTGCCCCTTCACACCCCACTTGTGTGTACTTGCTCTCTAAATAAACAAATAGATATTATATATAAATTAAAAATTATATTTCTGGGGCCCCTGGGTGGCTCAGCCATTAAGCATCTGCCTTCGGCTCAGGTCATGATCCCAGTGTTCTGGCATCAAGCCCCGCATCGCCTGCTCAGCGGGAAGCCTGCTTCTCCCTCTCAAACTCCCCTTGCTTGTGTTCCCTCTCTCGCTGTCTCTCTGCATCAAATAATAAAATCTTTTAAAAAAAATTATATTTCTGACTATCAGAGAAGAGGAAATGAGACGTAAGGGTGATCAATAGTGTTCTGTTAGGTGTGGCTATTCTCTGGCATATAAATACCCTAAGAACACATAGAGCTGTACGCCCCATGTGTTCAGGAGAAAGAGGGAAACAGTACTGATGGCAGCCTGTCCCCAGCTAAGTACAGAAATGCAAGGAAGTTTTAAAAATCACTACTACAACTCCTGAAACCAATATGGACTGTATGTTAACTAAAATTTAAATTAAAAAAAAAAAAATCACCGACTACCTACATCCGCTTTCTAGGATTACTAGGCAATGTGAAATTTTAGAACACTGTGCTTTATTAACAGATACTAAAGATTAATGAAGGAGGAAGAGCTGGCCTCAAAAAAAAAAAGAACCTACGAATTAATAAATGTAAACATGAAACCACCTAATTAATCTGCTAATTTAGTTTCCTTAATAAAGAAATCTCTAGAATCCATGCATTCAGGACTCAGTTTCAAACTGTTTACCCTAAAAGAAACAAACCAAATCACATACTGTTCTCCTTCATAACATTTTCAAGGACAACGAGGTGAAAGGCTCACACTACTATATGACAGTTACCTGCAGAATTCTATCTTGGGAAGCTGGTGTGCGAGGTGTTCGAAGAGCGATGCTGTTGTTGGTGACATTGTACTCAGACAAAAGAGTACTGGAGGCAGAGTTTGTTATGCCAGATTCCTCAGCAGTCTGACGTGCAATTTCACTTGCTTGGCCTACTTTCACAACCTCCTGGAGTTCTGCATCTGAAATCTAAAAAGACACAGTTATCAGCATGCAGCAATATTTTAACCGGGAGAACATCATAGCTTAAAACTTACACATTCCAGAAAGATGAATTGCTGAAGCTGTGTGTTGAGTACAGGGGTACTACTTTCTTTACTATTTGTGGATTTGAAAATTTCTATGATAAAGTTTTTAAAAGTCTTCCCTACATAATATGGGGGGAAATTCCATATATGATATACTTCAAGCTGCAAAGTCTTATATTTCCATAATGAAATTCTTTCAAACCAACATATTAATAAACCAAGAACATAAAATAATCATGTTTGTATAAAACTATCAAAGGGGGGGCAGAAAACCAATTAAAATATCAGAGTCCACTGAGCCACAAGATCCCTAAGAAAAATCAAAAGGTGTTATCTTAGTAATTTTATAAAAATAAGCATCCTAGGAGAACTAAGAAAAAAGCTACAGGCAAACTCTTAATTTAAGAAATATCACTACTTGGAATGGCAGCATCTGACAAACTTATGTCACGTTTATGCCCAAGAATTTTGTGTTGATGCAGCCAGCACATCATGAGGAGAAAGAACCTCTTCTGTCACACTAGGTCCATCCCTCTGCTCCACTAAACTGCCCAATTCTACGGAGCTGTACTACTCAAAATAAAACAAGAGCTTATTCAAAACTCCCATGGTTTTGACCAACTATAATTAAGTCAAAGGAAGAGAGCCTGGATAAGTTGAATGAGGGTGTGTTTCTCTCTCTCTTCTCCATAATTCCCACATTACTTTTCACAGCCGTTGTTTCAAAAAGACAAGTATGACACGGTAAAACATTCCCTATAAGAACGCAGCCTAAGGGCGCCTGGGTGGCTCAGTCAGTCAAGCGCTTGACTCTTGATCTCAGCTCAGGTCCTAATCTCAGGGTCGAGAGTTCAAGCCCAGCACTGGGCTCCAGGGTGGGCAGCACTGGGCTCCACGCTGGTCTCAGAGCCTGCTTTTTAAAGGGGGGAGGGGCGCCTGCGTGCCACGGTCCGTTATGCCTCCAACTCTTGGTTTCAGTTCAGGTGATGATCTCAGGGTCGTGAGAAGGAGCCCATATAGGACTCCGCACTCAGCACAGAGTCTGCTTGTCCCTCTACCTCCTACTCCGCCCGTCCCCCAACTCATGCTCTCTCTCTCTCTCCAATAAATACACAAAATCCTTAAAAAAGAAAGCAGCCTGAAGTCCACAAAGCCAAACATCACCTTTATGCTAGTCAGCTACAATAAGAGGCCAGGAGCGATAACCTGTTTGCAAATTGCTAAGAGCTGACAATTTACTTACTAAACCATCACAGGAACAGTTTAAGGCCTGACAGAATAACTGATACAGAGAAACTGTTACTTATCGTACTATATCACAATAACTTATTTTTATGTGGCTCACCTATCACACTGTGAACTTCTTAAGGGCATCCAACACCTAGCAAAAGCCTGGCACATAAACCCTCAAACATTTGCTAAGGAAATGATAAACATATGAGTTCACACAACGAAAAAACTGCTTTTATCAGATTACCTGAGGGGCAGGAAGTACTAGTTTGCTTCTCTTTTTAGTAAATTCAGAAACACCACTAGTCTGAAGAATAGCTGATGGTAAATCAGATTCTTTTTTCCTTTTCAAATGCTGCTTGTCTTTTTTTCTGTCTCTTCCTTCTTTTTCACTATCATGAATCAAAGTAGATAAGAGATTTTGTAAAGTTACATATAATCAGTAACAGTAAAAGCCATATAAATACTCATACGCTTCGAAAAAAATAATCCCATTCCTAAGAAAATAACTGCTAAAAAGAAAATCCAAATACATTAAGTTGTGCCCCTACACCATCACTTACCCACTATATTCAAGAGGAATGCAGACTTAGAATAGCAATAGAATTATTAAGAAAATAAGATATAGTACTAACTTATGTACCAAACACTGAGCCTATATAAAGACTATAACGATAAGCAAAATGTTATGTATAATTTCAAAGGGAAAACAGAACTACTCCCACATCACAATACTCTTACAAAAGCACGTGTGCGTACATATGAAAATGAAGACGACAAGCATAAAAAATGGGAAATAATATGAACAGGGGGATGGGATTAAAACACTGAATTTTTAAATTTCCCTTTAAAACTGTTCTTCGGAGCACCTGGGGGTGCAGTCAGTTGAACGTCTGACTCTTGATTTTGGGTCAAGTCATGATCTCGGGGTCCTGGAATCGAGCCCCGCATAGGGTTCCACACTGAGCGGGGAGTCTGTTTGCCCTCTCTCTCGGTTCCTGCTCCCAGTCTCTCTCTCGAATAAACAAAATCTTTAAAAATGTGTTCAATTGTTCATTATGATTCTTTTCTGTTCATGATTCTTTTTAATTCATAAATTTTTTTAAAAGATATTTTAACTGGGGCGCTTGGGTGGCACAGCGGTTAAGCGTCTGCCTTCAGCTCAGGGCGTGATCCTGGAGTTGTGGGATCGAGCCCCGCATCGGGCTCCTCTGCTGTGAGCCTGCTTCTTCCTCTCCCACTCCCCCCGCTTGTGTTCCCTCTCTCGCTGGCTGTCTCTCTCTCTGTCAAATAAATAAATAAAATCTTAAAAAAAAAAAAAAAGATATTTTAACTAACAAATGGTTACAAACACCAGGCTTGAGGCCACATTTTGAAAGCTTCAAGAATGCCTCCTCCCAGTCTGCATGTCGGCCCCATCTAGCCTGCCCCTTCCAGATGATCCTCTCCCACTTCAACCTCTTCATCTGCACAGGCTACCTAAAACAAGGTCTTAATTTGAGAAATAAATATAATGGAGTACATCCAAGAAAATGTTGTTTCACAGTGCCTGACATCTGTTGTTTAGTACCAATTCATGTCAACAAAAATGAAACATCAGTGAGGGAGGAGAAAACTAAAACTCTTTGACAATCAGGAAGGGCTCTCCCCACAATACTCAAAAGCAAGAATGGAGAAACCCTAAAAATCCCTAGAAATAGGCAAAATCATCTGCACCCTTAGACAAACACTTTATAAATACACTTACTTATCCCCATTAGGTAAAAAGATTTAAGTATGCACCAGTAACTTTTTTCTTTTAATTTCATTCTAAGAAAAACCGAGATAAAATTTTCACTAGAAAAGACAAAAAGAACCAGACCAGATTTTGACAGATTCCTTGGGCCATCAGTCAAATAACTAACCCGTTCACAGATGTACATAAACGTTAAGATGGTGACTCAGTGAGCAGACAGTACACTAAGAGCCAAGTGCTGACATTTCGAGAGATGCAAACAGCCTTCTGTGCCAAAAACATGACAGCAAGGGTCACTGGTTTTCTCAGAAAGGTGAATCCAGTAAATAAATAAAAACACTATGTCGGCCACATTGTCCTAAATAATAAAAATCTGGCTCTGACAAGGATAATGCATGGCCCGCCATAAAATTCCGACTACACTTTTTCATTTTCAAAATCAGAAAGGCAGCTTACGATCTTAGTTCCCCATCAAGATCCTGTTGTCTTAATTTTCTGAAATCTGCATCGAGAGCCTGGTAGTTTTCCTCAGAAGTATCATAGAAACCAAGAGCAGGCTTTTTTTCAAATGGGATTTCAGCATTATAATCGACTCCTCTCTTCTTTTTTCTCTTCTTCTGAATTTCTATGCCAGCTGCTCGAAGTTCTCTTCTCTTCTGGAGGGCTGCAAGACGCCTGAAGAAAAAGATCACAGGATCACTTTGAAAATCACACAGCATGGGGAAGGGACAGATCATCCAACAGAGTTAAGAAAACTATCTGGTTATATGGGGAAGAAATATTTATTTAAATCCTCACCTCACACCATTCACCAAAACAATGGAGGTTGGAATTCACCTTTTGATTTAAAGGTTACACACACAAGCAAAAAGAAAGCAAAAAGAAAAACCAGAAGGAACTACAAGTAAATATGTGTCTGATCTCTGGATGGGAATGTATTCACCTGATATAAATTATATAAAGGGCAACAGTAAAGATCAACAACTTTGAATTTTTTTTTAGGATTTTAAGTAATTTCTACGTCCAACGTGGGGCTTCAACTCACAACCCCGAGATCGAGTTGCATGCTCTACCAACTGAGCCAGGCGGTTGCCCCAACAGCTTTGAATTTTTAATTTTATATCTCTATAGCACTATTTTTTTAAATCATGAAACAAAATTGACAGGCAAGTAACAGGAAAAAACATTTGCAATTTAATATGGGCAATAGTTAGATATAAAGAATCTATGCAGGGTTTTTTATGTATGTTTTTTAATGTATCCTAAGGGGGAAAAAAAACAGAAGGAAATAAATAGTTCACTAAGGAAAAAAATAAAAATAACCAAAATGATGAAAGGTATACTTAGCTAAGAATCACAAATTAAATCAAGTACCATTTCTGCATATCTCATTAATAGTGTTCAGTTTTTTGTTTTGTTTTAATGGCAAGCATGCAAAAAGTGGATAGTCACGCACACTGGTAATGGAAAGTAAACTGGTATAGCTTTCCCCAAAGAGAAATTGGAAATATACATTAAAATCCCTAAAGTTTCTCATATTTTTTTAACACAACAATTTCACTCCTCAGCCTTTAGCCTAAAGAAATGAATACCATGAACAAGGATTTAGCTACAAGACTTCACCAAGCACTGTTCATTAGCTGATAACTGGACACAATCTAGACATCTAATAGTAAGAAATTAGCTAAGGGCATTTAGAGCACAGCTATAAGATAGGATATTACACAGCCATCTGCATAACTTTTAAAAAACCTGTCAATCTACTCTGCCACGGAAAGATGCCCAAGACATACTGGTGTGTCAAAAATGTTACCAAGTTCACAGAGCAACATGTAAAAATTACATGCGTATCTATCAGTGAACATATGCATAGAAGATGTGAAACATGTCCACCAAAATATTAACAATAACAATCACTGGAGGTTGGAATTTCATTTCATCTTTACTTTTTCGTATTTTCCCATGATGCTATAATTTGAATGATTTAATGATGAGAAAAGTTATTTACAATATTAATGAAGAAAATTCAGTATGCAGAGCCTCATGCTGGAAGTTGCTCCTACATACTGACGAAAATTAGGAAAAAAAAAAAAAACAACCTTTAAAAAGCTCTGGAAAAGGGGCGCCTGGGTGGCGCAGTCGTTAAGCGTCTGCCTTCGGCTCAGGGCGTGATCCCGGTGCTCTGGGATTGAGCCCCACATCAGGCTCCTCCGCTAGGAGCCTGCTTCTTCCTCTCCCACTCCCCCTGCTTGTGTTCCCTCTCTCACTGGCTGTCTCTCTCTGTCAAATAAATAAATAAAATCTTAAAAAAAAAAGCTCTGGAAAGGAAAAATGTTTAAGTCTCTGGAAAGGATCCTAAGGAGATACAGCACATAAAGAAACATTTATTCAAGAAAATCTAAAAGAGGACTTCCACTACCTCCATGGTGACATCAGTCTGTACCCCTGCTTGTGTTCCCTCTCTCACTGGCTGTCTCTCTCTGTCAAATAAATAAATAAAATCTTAAAAAAAAAAGCTCTGGAAAGGAAAAATGTTTAAGTCTCTGGAAAGGATCCTAAGGAGATACAGCACATAAAGAAACATTTTTTCAAGAAAATCTAAAAGAGGACTTCCACTACCTCCATGGTGACATCAGTCTGTACTTTCTTTTTTTTTTTTTTTTTTTTTTTTTTTTAAGATTTATTTATTTATTTAACAGAGAGACAGCCAGTGAGAGAGGGAACACAAGCAGGGGGAGTGGGAGAGGAAGAAGCAGGCTTCCAGCACAGTAGGGAGTCCAATGTGGGGCTCAATCCCAGCACTCTGGGATCACGCCCTGAGCTGAAGGCAGACGCTTAACGACTGAGCCACCCAGGCGCCCCCAGTCTGTACTTCCTAATTGATTAAGTTCTTCTTTCCAGCTTATTTCTTAACTCAGGCAAAAGACCCTGCAGGCAAAGCAACCCCTGATGGGAATGGAAACTACCCCTCAAGCAATAAGGACTGCCCTGAGCCAGAGAGACCCTGCGTGACTGACTCCAAGACAGTGACGGACCTGCCCTTTCCTGCACACCTGCACATACCCACTGACCTTTGTCCCACATTTTCCTTATATAAACCTAGAAATATTTTTCGGCACTTTGGACAGAGTCTTGGAGATGCCAGTCCGTGCTCTCCGCACGAAGAGAGGAGTTTCACCACCAGTCGTCTCTATACCTTCGGATTTTGTCAGCCACGAGTGGCCAAACCTGGTCTGTTCGGGACCCCCGGAGCCGGGTGCTCTTGTACACCTGCGCCCCAGCTCCAGTTTAAAAAAAGTGAGAGTCTGTGGTATCTGAATTAAGACCCACTTTCTCTTCTCCTACCCCCTCTCAGCTCTGGGAGATAGAAACTCTACTCCACACTGATGCAGCCAAAAACACAGGGTTCTCTCGCCCCTCCAGTTCCCCATAGGGGGGCTTTCCCTCCAGGAGGGGCAGGGCATCAGCAATTCCCACCCTGCCTCCAGAAACCTGTTGCAGAGGCTAAATTCCATCAAGAGTTGCCCAGAACCAGGGCCACCTCCCACCTCCTTCTTCTACCCAGACAGAGGCTCTACATTGGGTACAACGCTACTCAGAATTCTGGTGCTCCAGGAAGGGGTCCTTGCCCCGGCTTGCGGGATGGGGCTTCCACAGGACAAGCAAGCCATGGAGACCCGGGGCTGCGGCCCGCACCGAGCACTCGGCCCCTGTGGTGGGGAAGTCCTTCAGAGACAAACACACAAGAGAAACTGACTTCATTTGCCACAGAGTATGGAGAAAATGTTCAAGCCTGAGGGCACTCTCAAAAATGGTGGAACCTATGAAAGGTAACTGGGAAGACACTGCTAGATTCACTGAAGATACAGGCTAAACTGTAGGCCCACGAGTTTGCCAGAGAGAAACAAAGAAAGAGAAAAATGGGAGCACCTTTCTGGGGTCAGAACAAATACCAAACACTGACCTCAGAAACTATCCCTTCAAAGGAGCCCAAATTTAATTGGATCAGTTTGTTAGGGTAATTTATGCCCGCCAAGGCTGAAAATATAGGAATCAGCTGGCAATTAGTAGAGTTTAAAAACTGGGTGTAGCCAGGGAAAAAGATGTCAAAGTATTGTCAAGACCGCATCCTCCCAGGGTGACTGTGGGCATACCCAGGACAGCACACCCCCCACCCGTGAGGAGCAACATCAGAGGCTTTACATTTCTGAGGGGAGGGAAGGAGAGAAGAGACTTCACTAAAATAACCCACCATCACTAAACAAACAAGCAAATAACAATAAGAAGTTAGGGGTGGGGAGAACATAGTACCCAGAAGTGTTACAATATATCATCTAAAGTGTCTAGTTCCCAACAAAAAAATTTGAGACATGCAAAGAAACAGGAAAGCATGACCCCATACACCAGAAAAAAAGCTGGCAACAGAAACTGCCAGTGAGAACAACCAGATGTCAGATTTGGTAGACAGACTTCAACAGAGCAGAGCCATTCATGTTCAAAAAACAAAAGGAGGGGCGCCTGGGTGGCACAGCGGTTAAGCGTCTGCCTTCGGCTCAGGGTGTGATCCCGGCGTTATGGGATCGAGCCCCACATCAGGCTCCTCTGCTATGAGCCTGCTTCTTCCTCTCCCACTCCCCCTGCTTGTGTTCCCTCTCTCGCTGGCTGTCTCTATCTCTGTCAAATAAATAAATAAAATCTTTAAAAAAAAAAAAAAAAGGAAACCGTGATTAAAAAAGCAAAGGAAGGTATGATGAAAATGTTGCATCAAACAGAAAAAATGAGTAAAGAGACAGAAATAAAAGAACCAAATACGAAGTGTGGAGATGAAAAGTATAAAGCTAAAATGAAAACTTCCCTAGAAAGGCTCAACAGTAGGTGCAAACCAACAGAGGAATAAGCGAATTTACGGAAAGATGGGTCAAGATTACACAATCCAGAAAAAAAAGAGAAAAAGAAACAAGAACAGAGCCTCACATCATGAACCGCACCAACATATGCACAACAGGAATACCAAAAAAAGAGAAAAAGAATAAAATAGTCAGAGAAATAATGGCCAAAATTTCCCCAAAATTCACGGAACCTACACATCCAGAACGATCAACAAACCCCAAGCCAGACACACAAAGAAATCCACAAGCAGAAACATGCTAAAAACACTACAAGCCAAAGACACGGAGAGAATCTTCAAAGCAACAAGACAAAGATGATTTACTGGCTTACAAGGAACTCCAATTAGATTAACAGCTAACTTCTCATCAAAACAGCACATACAATATGATCCAAACTCATACAAATGTTACTGTGTGTGTGTGTGTACACGTAAACGTACCTCTGCATCGAAAGAAAGGTTTGTAAAACAATTTCATTCTATAATAAAGGAAATAAAGACTTCAAATGACATCAGAAAACCTTTACAATATATAACGCTAAGTGAATAAAACCAAGCTATGTAGCATCTTATCAACCACTCCTGAAAGAGAAAATAGTACAACACAGGAGGAAAGGTGTATTACTTTTATAATCAATGAAAAGCTTTAAAACAGATCTGTAATTTAGCATTAAAGGAAATAGGCCTGCAATGTATTCTGCATACAAACCAATCTAATCTATAAGATACATGTACAACACAAGTTATTAAGATATATGGATTCTACAAGAAAATCTATGGGATAGTACAGAATAAATTTCAATCTGCAAAACAGTACTTAAAAGCAAGCAGTACGTTATACTGAGAGAGAAGCATCCTTGGCCCAATCTACATGGTTAAAGAGCTCAAAATATCTGGTCTCCAAACACCAATGGACAAAAATGAAAAAGTGAATTTTTTTCAACCCTACTCACATTACTTAACCTTAAATAGTGTACAAAAGAGAAAAATGAAACTGGGCAGAAAATTGAGCATCTCCTCTTGGTTTACTGTTCTAGGCCATTCAAACCCCCCTTAAGTAACTATTTTGGTCTAGTGACTGACCAACTATGCCAACAAGCATCCTCAGGCATGAAAGAATCCTCCATCCCAGGATCTGGCACCTCAAAGTCATTACTGGGTAAACTATCAACACAATGCTAGTCATCGAGTCAGGAAGTACTTCCCAGTGTGGGGACCAAAAAAGGCAGCTGTGTAGGCTGAGGTTATTCCAATGCCTGAATTCCAAAAGCTAATAAGCTCTTCCACAATTCAGATTTTCCCTTTATCCACTTCATCTTGGTTTCTGGGCCATTAGAAGTCATGTCAATCACAGACCTAACCAAAAGGAAAAAGGAAGGGGAAAGTGGAGAAAACCTTGAACAGACAGCAATACTTAATTCCACTCACTTTTCAAATGAAAATTTCTATAAGAGCCTAAAATTTGGTTCAAGGCTCATTAACTCCTTCCACATCCAGCCAAGTTTCCTATTTCACAGCCAATGCCTGCACAATACCATCAAGAAGATTAAGTGGCAGTCACGCTGAAGTCACATAGCCTTGTGTATCCTCTAGCCATCTGACTCCCAAGATGGTCACAACAAATGAGGCTCTCCTACGTTAACAGAACAAATTAACATACCAAGTGACTATCTGGGCATTACCTCTGCCAACATCTTTTACTTCTTACAGCATCTTTTTCAATACATTTTTTTTTCCTGTATCTACTCTACAACAGTTGGGGGAAAAAAAAGACTTTTCCAAAGTATGGGGGTGCCTGGCTGGCTCAGCTGGAGGAGCATGCGACTCTTGATCTTGGGGTTGTGGGTTCAAGCCCATAGTGGGTGTAGAGATTACTAAAAAAATTGGAAGAAATCCACAAACAGAAACATCATGCTAAAAATGCTAAAAGCCAAAGACAAGGAGAAAATCTTGAAAGCAGCAAGAGAAAGATGAAATCATTTTTCATGGCTTACAAGGGAACTCCGAGAATATTAGCAAACTTGGAACTGGACAATTCTAATTATTACTCACCCAACAAAGTTGATAAATCACAGTTTTACTGGGTCTAAAAATCCACAGACTAATTGTTCAACTATAGCTTTTATTACTCACCCAACAAAGTTGATAAATCACAGTTTTACTGGGTCTAAAAATCCACAGACTAATTGTTCAACTATAGACGGAAACAACCATACCTTGCTTCTTCCAATTGTTTCTCTCTTGCTTTCCTCTTGGCTTTCTTTCCCTGAGTATTTGCCAGGCGGGCTCTAGCTTCAGAAAGCATCTCAAGTTCATCTGCAAAAATAAAGAGAAGAAAAACTAAATTCTCCAACAGAAGCAAGGTATGTGAGACACACTGTACTGCTTAAGAAGAGAAAATCCATAAATGTAATCATTTTACGGCATAGCATAATGGAAATAGCTTGGGTTTTGAAGTCAGAAAAACCGAAGTTAAAAACTAGGCCCACCACTTGCTAGCTACGTGACCCTGGATAATTTATTTACCCTCCCTAAGCATGTTTATCATCTTCAAAAAGAGAGTAACAAGTCCTATTTCACAGGAATGTTGAGAAGAGCTAAGTAAAATATAACAGGTAGAGTATATTTATCATATACATACGTCCTTCATTATCATCAACTGACAGCACCAATCATGAAAAACTATTATTAAAACTACTTAATTATAAAGAAATGGATAATCTCCATTAGATACACCTTTTTTCCCTCTATTTCTCTCTTCCAATACATTTCCATGGCTCCCACAATAAAACAGATATCTTTACTGATACCTTAGAGCAATTCCTATATAAGGCTGTCCAGTGGAATCACAAGGGAACTTGTAAAAAAACTCAAGATTCCAGAATTACCCCCTCCACACTCCAGCTTACTGACTCAGATCTCCTGGGGAGGTCCTGGTACCTGTGTTTTTAAAAGTTCACCAAATGACAATGATGCAGGTGGAAACCACTACCTTTAAACTTTTAAATTTTAAAATCTCAACAAATAATCACCGAATGCTTCACAATTACCCTGTGGGGTAAGATAATTATTATTCTCCATCCGGCAGGAAAGATAATCAAATCTCAGAAAGATTATATGACTTGCCTAAGGTCAAATAGCTAGTAAGTGGCAGATGTTGAGTCTAAAACCCAGTTCCATTGATTCTTGATTCAATGTCTGAAGAAGGGATCCTAAGTCTGCCTCATAGTACTGCAGTGCTGCCTTTTCACAAAGATTAAACTACCTGCCTGAAGTCAAAGTAGTTAATAGGACTGGAACCCCAAATCCTGTCTTGTTGTCGCCACCTCTCTCCATGTAATGGGAATGAGAAAACAGAAGCCTCAAGGGCTTACCACTAGGCTTTAGGAAATCTGTCTAGCAGTATTACTCTGCTTAATTTATTACACGAATTGAAAACTCAAAAGCTAAAGACACAGTGTCCAGAAAGAGCAATTACTCCGTTACAAAAGACTGGACACATTTAGAAAGCGACGAACAAATGCAAACAGAACTGGGGTTCTAAAAAGTCAGAGAAGCTTAGAAAGAAACTCAAGGAGAGTTAAAAAGAGACTGGAGGAATCTATGGTTACCGAAGAAATAAATTCCTCAGGAGCATACACTCACCCTCATCCATATCAATTGGATCGGGCCTTGCTGGTTTTGTTTCTGGATTTGGATCTATTTCTCCAGGTTTAAGTTTTCGTGGATCATCCGTTGTTTCCTCTTCATTGTCTCTCTGTGCAGCTTTATCCCTAGAAAAAGGCCCAGAGAAGTTAGTCACACTAGCACACCATTCAGTCTCAGAAATACCAGGTTCCCTAGCGTTGGCATTCTTTTCTTTCAAAACCCCAACAGATGGGCATTCACAAAATAAAGTGATTCTACTATTGCTTCACCTGAAAGAGACGGTATTAAAATTCTAATTTCAATGACTGTTTCCATTCACTATGAAATACAATCCAAGCAGCTCCTTAATCACAAATGCAGGAAAGCTATACAAATAAAAAAACTTTTAATGAAGAACCAAGATGTCCTGGTTAACTCTCAGCAATGTGATTATGGGTGACTTTTTGGGGTTTTTTACTACTTTTCCCTCAATTTTCTAGAATAAATATATATGATTTGTCTAACACGTTTAAATTATTCTTTTAAAGATATATAACAAGTATATAATTTTAATCCATCACATGAGACTTAGAGTATATAATTCAATAGCTTTAGCTCCCTTCGTTTTACTCAGATCTACAACTAAATGTTTAAAGACAGAGCATGCTAAAAGCTTATTCAGCCTCATTCAGACGATATACATATATTTTGATACTGCTTTTGGAAACCGACTTACAAAAGAAACTCATAGTGTTCCAAACACTGGGCGGCTGTTCTTCCGATGATTGGCGCAATGGTCCTCCACTGAGTTGGCATCAACTTAGCCAAGTGTAAGAGTTTTTCTTCTTCTTCTCTGGACCATTCTGTTTTCTTAATGCTTGGATCCAGCCACTCGTACCTATTAAAAAGATACCATTTTGTATGTTAAATCTGTCACCTAGCACGAATATTCTATTTACACATTAGACAGACTAACCTCTAGAGTCTGAAAAGACAAGCTAACTTTCAGCCTTCAATTATGAAAGCTGCTCTTTGTTCACAACAGAATGTTCATTATTTGGTTAACTTTACCCCAGTTAATATTCTCTAAGTCAACCAAATTCTACTGTATTTTATTTATGCAAGATTAATAATGCTTGAAAAAGGTAACCTAATTGAAACATGATCATATGCCTTCCTTCTCATCGTTTTCAGTCATTTTACACTTTATTAGAGGTTTTGAAATTATCTGAAATAAGACAGTAACACCTCACACTTTTAGTGCTTCTAGTTTTCAAAACACTGTCTCATACTTTGGTTCAGTTCCCACAACACCTTGGCTTACTTCAAGTATCTGACTTACACTCACTAAATGCTTTCCAACATCATATGTTTTATTTGGAGTTTCTAAATTTAAGTAAAACTACTATGCCATCCTCTATCTTTCCTATCACACCACCCAACCCACCTTTTCCATCCAGTCTACTTAGCTGGCAAATAAGATACAAGCCTTACTAAATATTGGGGCAGGAGCTTAGCTCCACTAAGAGAAACAGAAATCAAAACTTCTTCAGGTGAGGACCATCTTTCTCTTTGGGATCCAATCTCTACATTCTGATCCTTTCTCCCACCCAGTGACTGGGAAATTAAGTCACTCTTATACAATCCAAAATATGACCCTAGTACCACATGGGTCAAGGCTGGGGCCAGATCACCCACGCCAAGGGCTTAATGTGTCCACTACCCAGTGACTTAAGAGGGGACACCACAGGTGCAGTGTTGGGTTAAGTTATATTCTGAGGTAGCAAATATACAATATTTCAACTGTTATTATGGCACCTGGGCGGCTCAGTCAGTTGAGCACTGCCTTCGGCTCAGGTCATGATCCCAGGGTCCTGGGATCAAGCCCCACATTGCGCTCCCTGCTCAGCAGGGAGTCTGCTTCTCCCTCTGCTCCTCCCCCTGCTCAGGCTTACTCTCTCACTCTCTCTCTCTGAGAGAAATAAAATCTTTAAAAAAAAAACAGTATTTCAACTATTAGAAAACTCAACTAACTGTGAGCTAGCCTAGAAAATTACCATTATTTATCATTAATTTCTTTGGGAAAGTAAGTTCTAAATCAACTTACAAACTTTTGGAATGCAATCCATTTACAAACTGGGGTCCATCAGTACTAAAAGTAAATTTATTTTACGCTTCACAAAACACTCTCAAGCACATTAACTGGTTTGAACCTCATATTTCCATCAGTTAAGGCCAACTACTATCATCCCAATTGGGAGAAAATAGGGACAAGAAAGAGAGGATAGAAAAATGGCTTGCCTAGAATCACACAGGAAGCAAGTGACAGCTAAGGTTTAAATCTAAATTCCCATCTCCCACTCCGTACTTTCTGTTCTATCACACTGCCTGCTTTCTTTGGCAAGGTTCAAAGAACTGACATTTTCCTCATCATAATTAAGGTCGCTTTCTGCTTTCCACTCATTAAGTGGTACATACCATCTGGCTTTGCACTGCTTTGCTGATTTTCTATGCAGCAGTGAGGCAATCCTAGACCACTGGTTTTTTCCATATTTCATTACCGCTGCTTTCAGAATTTCATCCTAAAAAAATTGTCAAAGAAAAACAATATATTCAATCACAAAATTCCAAGTGAGAAAAGACAAAATTTAAATTAACTCTGACAGGATTGCTAGGGAGAAAGAGAAAGTCATACACACACACACACACACCCCCTAGGTAAGGGGGGGGGGAGTACAAAAACTTCAATTACTATAATAATAAACAACAAACCAGAATTGGCGAAATGCAAAAAATTAAGAAGAAATACCTCAGAAGGACATCCTACGCTTCCTTATACACAAACTCTGCCCCACCCCAATAAACTGGGAGTATAGCCCAATCTGAGAAAGCCTACTTGGCTGTGATTAACAAAAAGTACTCTCCAATGTTTGACTGTTATCCTCCTCAAAGGGATACAACTCAATCATCTATTCATTCATTCAAAAAACATTTCCTGAACACCTACCTTGTACCAGGTCTGGCGTACTTAGGAAAAGAGAATGAAATAGGCCTTAACCAGCCCTCAAGAAGCAAGTCAAGACTCTGGTGAATCCATTGTCCACTCCAGTTTACAAATACCACTTTCTCTCCAGTCCCATAACCCCTGCTTTGACTCAAAATTCCACATTTCAGGTCTGACCTAGGAATTAAGTATTTCTTCCCTACCGCACCAGTCAGTTCTTCCTCCATGCTCTAGTTATTATTTCACCAGAAGACCCATTCTGATATGGAATTCACCAATTCCAGGGGAGTCCAGAAAGGTAAACTACAGACCCCAAGGATAAGAGAGCAATAGATGAATGCACTTGGGGCATTTTCCACACTTGAGATACATGCGTCATACATGAGCCATTCCACACCCCCACCCCACCCCCCACCATCATCAGAGATTTAAAAAGACTGCAGGGCTTTGGCCACTACACAGGAATCCTGCTGTTACTTGATTTTGTACATCTGTCTCTCCCCCAGAAGTCATCTCTTCTCCAATTTAAACAGCCTAGTTCCCTCTGTGCAAGCTGTGAGACAAGGTTGTCAGGGATTTTATGTGTAACTTTGTTACAATACTGCTAGACTTAAACACATCTTCAACTAAGTACATACAGCAATTATCCAGCCCACTGGATTTATTCAGCAAACATTTGCCAAACAACCTATTTCATGTTGGTTACTGTCCTAAGTTCTAGGGATTCCAAGACCTGGTCCTCTCCCAGTGCTGTCTGCTGGGAAAATGCAATATCAACTAGCACTTTCTGAAAACTCCTGTGTGCCAGACTCTGTTCTAAATGTTGACTCATTTAATCCTCAAAAGATGATGATGATGATGATGATGATGATGATTCCCATTAAAATAATGAAGCTCTGAGAGGTTAAGTAATTTACCAGCAACACACAGAAGACTGTGATGCTTGCAAAAGGGTAAAGCAAGACGTGCCATGGGACCACTGGGGCTGTAACTTATTTTTACAGAATAACTGAGCAAAAATTTCAAGAGTTTCTGAACTGGTTTTGAAGGATGGTCAGAAAGATGTCAAGCAGTAGGAGGACATTCCAAGAAGGCACCAGAAGTAAAAAGACACTGCGTAAAAAGATAGAATGTGCTCAGGAAACTGACAAACTCAGTGCACCCTGAACACAAACTACACCAAAATCTTAATTGTATTTTACTCCTTCACCTCTGCCCTTCGGTTAGCCATTGGCATCATCCACTGCATTTCTGGAAGCAAAGAGACTACTGTAGGCAGTTTGTCCTATCTGGCTTCTATCCTGGCTGAGGCGGAGTGACAGGAAGAGACAGGCCTTGGATCTGTCGTGACGACAGACAAGTTATGCCATGATAACAGATAACAAGAGGGTTGCGGGCATAAACGGGCCCTGAACTTGGCGCTCAAGCTGCTTCCCTCTGCAAGGAAGTCAACGAAGAAACAAAGTTGTGGCCACAGCACTTCCCTATATTTGAGTTATCAGAGAAGCACTGTGCCCGGGCGGAGGGACGGAGGTGTGCCAGATTACCAACTCTCACTGATGTCCTGCCCCGCCCCCTCTACACTGCGAGTTCCTCCAGGGCGGGGGCGCGTCCTCGATTCAAGAAATATTCACTAAGGGCCTAACAAGTGCCTCCCACGTCCAGTGGTTAAATCACAGTCCCTGTCCTTGGGGTGCTTAAATAACGCAGGGCCGGACACCAGATTAAGCCCCGAGGGTCCGCCCCGCGGTGCCCCCCCTACGCAGACCCCGCAGGGCATCCTCCTCGACTCCCCGACCTCCGCGCGCGTGCGCATAAGCTGCCGAAGGGGGCGGAGGGCAGCGGACGGCGGGAAAAGGGGACTTACCTCGGTATTCCTCCATACGCCCCCCTTGATCATAATTCGAGGCATCTTGGCTGCGGGGTGTCTCGGCAAGCGGCCGAGAGAAGCTTCACGAAAGTAGTAACGGCGCTGCGGCCACGGGACCTAAAGCCACCACTTCCTCCAAGCGCGACCTTCTGGTTTGAAGAGATCTGCGCAAGCGTAAGGCTGGGGTGGGGGGAAGCAGAATAGCAAGTCTCGCGAGAACCCGGTTGCTGAAAGGAATAAGTGCCTTGTTGTTAAAGCTCTAGTCTAAGAAGACTGACAGAAAACCATCAAACCCCTCTGGTTAAAGCGCCCTACGCCGCGCGCATGCCCAAAACAGGTTGGAGGAAACCACGGCTCTCGCGAGTTATAGCCGGTGGCCCTTAGTAGGCAAGGTTGTGGTGGGGTTGACCGTGACGTCACCTAGTGGCGAAGAGAGGGAACATATGCGTGCAGAATTGGCCCCGCTGCTCTAAGAAGAGCTTCGTTAATTTATTAATTTAGCGCTTTACTAGGCATTTAACTAATAGGAATTTGTTCGCAGAATACTAAGGAAAAGGAAAAATCTTATTTAAGCTTAATTTTTTTAATCTGTAAAATAGAGGTAATAGTATAGCAACCTCATAGGGCTGTCCTAAAGATTAAATGGGATCCTAAACCTAGCCCAATATCTGGCGTATAATAACTGCGCCCAAAAGTGGCAGCTGTTGTTACAAGAAGACAACCCCAGATGATCGGTGATTGTCCCAGAAACCTGCAAAAATGTCTTGCCATTCGTCGCTTATTCAGTCTATGTGGAATGATAAGAGTTACCATTGATAGGCACTGGTATTAGACAAACTCGGATTGGATTGAAATCTTGGCTCTTTCATCAGCTTGGGTAATAACCTTGCTGAGTCTCAGTATCCTCATCTGAAAAGTCGTGTTAAAGCCTCCTCATAAATTTGGGTGGCAAATTGAGACATACCTAAAACCCAATGTGGTAGAGATTGTCAAACTGCCATTCTACCTCCCAGGGACTCACTCGGTGTCCTTTGCCATTTCAAAACATTCCCTTGGTGTCAGCCCTGGAAGGTATGAAAATATTTCACGGACTGGGAAACATCTGAGTATTTATATAATGCCTTCCTTTTTATATTTCTTCATTTCTTCATTTGCCTCTTCTGGAAAAGCTACAGAATTTTCTGATTACATTTTTGTTAAATTTTTTTGCCTTGAAATGGGAAGTTGTACCAATAAAATCACTACTTTGTTGAGAGAAAGCAATGTTGGCTTATGAAGAATACACAGACTTGTCCATGTAAGATCTCAGTCCACTCTTACCTCTGCTATCAACTGTCTATGCAACTGGTGACAAGCCATTTTCTATCTCTGGACCTCTGTTTGCAATGCTTCTCTATACGATGTGTGACCATTACCTCCTGCCCACCCCAGCCCCCATCATTCACTCAGTTACTGTGGTTACCGTGTCTCGCTCTTTCTTACTCTCTCCTCTTTCCCTCTGTCTCTCTCTGTTTCTCTCTCTCTCTCTCTCTCTCTCACACACACACACACACACACACCCCACACTGGCCATTTGATTGATCTGATCAAAGCTGAACCAATTAAGTCTCCTACCCGGGAATTTTAACACTGGAACCCAGAAGAGGCCAGTCTCTCTACTGGCCAATGCATCTCTAACATGTGACACCCAGGAGTTGTCTGTCACCACATTTCTGTATGATGTAGACTAAGAGGGAATAAAGCAAGTTCCAGGTGGACTGAGAGAAGCAGAGAGGAGAGTATTAAAAAACAGAGGTAGGTCCTGACTATGCCGGAGTCCCTGGATCCAGTATGTTCCTCGGTCTTAGGTGCATCCCTGTTCTTGAGTTATGATTAGTTCCCTTTCTGACTTTAGCCAGTTGGAGTTGGGTTTTTATTATTTGTAAGCAAGATTCCTAACAAATCAGAGTTGGACCCGTCCTCTCTCAAGAGCCATTTCAGATCTAACATTTCAAGTGTCCATGATGATGTCTTCTCCTCACTAGGACCACCTTTACCCTATACGTAAACCTCTGTACCAACTAGAAAAAGGTGCTTCCTCTTTGAGGCACTTTATTAACACTGCTGGAATTGTCACAAAATACTGATGTTTTGGAAACAAGAGATCTACTACAAGAAAGTGAGATCTACCATGTCTACGATGTAAATAGTGCCCCCTAGGAGCATGCATTGTACAACCGGCCCACTGGGACAGAGCAGCCCTGTCAAATGTCCTCCAAGCCACCCTTGAACATGCACACTGCATGTCTCACTTAAGGATTCAGAAAATGCAACATCAGGGGGCGCCTGGGTGGCACAGCGGTTAGGCGTCTGCCTTCGGTTCAGGGCGTGATCCCTGCATTACGGGATCGAGCCCCACATCAGGCTCCTCTGCTATGAGCCTGCTTCTTCCTCTCCCACTCCCCCTGCTTGTGTTCCCTCTCTCGCTGGCTGTCTCTATCTCTGTCAAATAAATAAATAAAATCTTTAAAAAAAAATGCAACATCATGCCAGTTCCGGGATGTCTAAAAACAGACCGTATAGCCATGAACACAAGAGGCTATCCTTCAACATGGCATGGATTGGCCAGCACCCCCACCATATCACCCCAACCTCATCAGCCAGGGCTTGGGACCCCCACAAAGAGGCCATCACCACCCCAGGGGCTGCCAAGGATCTCTGGCATGACAGCCATGAGGAGCAGCCATCATCAAGCAACCAGACTATATAGTCAGTCACTGTGATCTTTAGGAAAGTAAGTGGTCATTTCTAAACAGAGACTTAATGAGAAAGAGGCTCCACTTCTTCCTCACTCACCCACATATGTTTCCGCAGAGCACTGGCTGCAGGGGGATACTCTATTAAAAATAAACAAGTTTTTATAATTATTTGAATTTGAAAAAAGCAGCATGCTCTGTCCACTCCCTTTTACACAGCTGCCAAAATCAAAGCCAGTATAGAAGTTCTAAGATGAAGAAACCTGTTTCTCCCTGTCGTGGGTTAAATTGCGCACCCCAAACAAATATGTTCCAGGTCCTAATCCCTGACACCTGTAAACATGACCTTATTTGGAAATCATCTCCATAGATGTATCAAGTTAAGATGAGGTCATACTGGAGTAGGGTGGACCTTAATCCAATGACTGGTGTCTTTATAAGAAGAGAAGAGAGGTAGACACACAGGGAGAACCCTATATGAAGAAGAAGGTGGAGGTTGGAATGAATGATGCATCTGTAAGTCAAGGAAAGCCAAGGATGGCCAGCAACACCGGAACTAAGAGAGAGGGATGGAATATCTTCTCCCTTTGAGCACGCAAGCATGAACCAATCTTGCTGACACCTTGATTTCGGACTTCCAGCCTCCTGAACTGTGAGTGAATAAATTTTTCTTATTGTAAGCCACCCACTTTGCAGTACCTTGTTACTATAGCTCTAGGAGATGAATATACTCCTTTTTTAATATAGCATTTCCAAACTAATGTGACCCTGGAAACCTTTCTTCTTATAATATCTATTGATATTTAAGAAACACGACTGGGGAAACTCTGGCCCAGGACAAAGAAGCTGGAGTCCATCCAGCTACAAAGGAGTAACAAGAGATGTTAGCAGGAGGGTTTGTTAGTTGCATTGTCCTCTGTTTTCCCACCTCTCATTCCTTCCTGAGGAGCTGGCTCTGACTGAGCCAACTTTGCTTAGCCAAGAAAACAATCGAAATTCTAGTTTCCTTCTTGTTTTTACCATCAAATTGTGCAGGAAAGGGCTAAAGCTAGGGTCAGAAGCCTGTGACAATACCGAGGCATCCGGGGCAGAGGATAGCCACCCTCAAAATCTTCATCATCTCCCCAAATAAACAGATGGAATTTCAGTAGGAACACTGTGCTCCTTTGCAAATATAATTTCAAGACAAAACCTCTAGCCCTACCCTGTCTACCAGATTGTTACCCCTAAGCCTCTCCCTTCCATTTAGAAATTCTTTAGCTAATGCAGGAAGGGGCTAATGTCTGGGTAGAAATGGAATTCCATGCACCCTAAATGCTAGTAAATCATACCGTAATGTTAAATTGGCTTGGATTTCACCTGCTGACACTACTTTGTGATGGATCTAGTTGTAGTTTGTAATTTTTTTTTCCCTCGGGTGCTTATATTCATTATTTCTAGGGAGTCCCCTGTGTCCTGAGGTGGCAGTGTTCCCGAAGACGTTTTGTTTTTTCTCAGGACACAGAGGCTCAACAGTCTTTCTGAGCTTATTTCTCAGTTTGGGATCAATATTCTGGTCAGGTGATTTATATCTAGACCCTGCATCCACATGGCACAGACTTGGGATTTATATTTCTCAAAAAAGACTTTTCTATGTTTATGCACCCCAGACCCATATACCCAACCGCATCCCAAACAGTTCCACTTGTGTCACAGCTTCCTCAAATTCAACTTCCCAAAATTGAGCTCCTCCATAAAGCCTATACTTGTCCAGCATTCCTTATTTCAGTACATAGTACTGGGCTGCCTTGTATGGTGGTATAAGTAGTTCACTGCACAAGGGACAAAAGGGGGCTGAAATCTAGCTTGCACGCTGCTTACCAGGCAGTGCATCCACAGGACTATGTCTGCCAAGACGGCATCTTTCTCTAAGTGTGTAAAGACACCACACGTCACCCTGGGAAGAGCACCACCATCCACCTTGTGGCCACTTGTCCTTTTCCCATGGCTCCCCCACACCCATCTCAGAGTCTTGCACTTTTACCTAGTTAGACCTCAAATCCATCTCCTTGGAGCCACTTCTGTAAGTTGCCAGATTTACCAAATAAAAATATAGAACTCCCAGTTAAACTTGAATTTCAAAAAAAAAAAAAAACCATAATTTTTAGTATAAATATGCCTCGTGTCCATCTGTCCCCCCTTTCTAAAAGGACCCCGATTTTTACTCCACCCCACACTGCACCCAAACAAAAGAACACATTCCTAAGCAGATAATCAGAGCCATGTGCACACCATCACCACTGATAGCTGCCCCCACCCTGTTCCCATATTTGGTGGAGACCAACACCTTTCCTCAGAAAACAAGTCATTGGGATATTTGGCTTCTCATTTGATATGAAGCTGGATCCCTCCATGCATATTAAGAAATGTTTACTTTTCACAGATGTACCTCTTACACAGTCCTGGTTTGGGAGCCTGAATGTTGACTCCTCAAATCAATAAGGGTCCCCCCATCCCCAGGGTGGGCTCAGGACGTAACCCTTCCTAGAGTTCCCCAGCATTGGAAGGACACCAAAAGGGCTCCCATGTCTTTTCCTAGAGCCCACTGGGAACCTGGCCAGTAGACCCCCTAAGAGGTGCACTATCCCACATCAAGCCCATTGCTCAGTTTCAGGTCAAAGCATCACTCTATCCTGCTTTTCCAGCTCTCGGTCACTAGCATAATCTGGAGGAGCTCCAGCTCTAACATACTTCAGCAAGTCAGATCCTATAAACAAGGCTTTTATCCGCCCAGCTTTTGAGGGTCAAATGCCTAAGAGCAAAAGGAAACAGTCCAATCAAACTGGATACCTCATACTGGAAACGTAGACAATGAATGGAATTATACAGAATATTCATAAATCGTGTGTGGAATTTGTAAAAGTTATCATCCTAATATCTTAATATTTTGACAACTGAGAGTGCAGAGACTATAGAAACAGTCTTGGAATGGTCTTCATTTAGCTTATTTGGACTTCGGAGCCATTAGCCCTAAACAGAATATTCCCTCCACGCCACAGGAGCCAGTTTTCATTTTTCCCAGGATCTGAAATTAGAATACCTTGTGTACAATGTCAAGTTGTTACTCTAATGCATATACTTGGAAGTGTCACATACGGGTTGTTTCTATTAAGCCTGCGAGCTGCAGTTATTTAAAGAAATGAACACACGCACTCACCCACGTGCACACCTGCACACATGCTATTTATGAAGGAACCTAAAGTGAGGGGAAGGGGATCTTCACACCTTAAAAGGGCTAACATGTTTGTGTCTAGAAAGGAGGACTGGAACAGCTAGGACACCCAGATATTTTTTCCCACTTGGCCATTTGGTCTATGCCTTAGTCTCCCCAAAAGCTGCATCCACGTGCATTTATGTCCTGCCCAAAGCTAGCAGTGGAACTAGCTGTTGGCAATGCTGAGGAGTAGACCTGACCACTGAGATGGGCCCACAGTGGCCCCAAAATGTGATGTGCCCCAAATCCAGTGAAAATTGCCCTGATTTCCAGGAGATGGAATGTAGCACTGGAACTCCAGGGGGTCAATTATTCAACAGCTTTCTTTTTTAATCCTATCCACTTCGTTTTAGAGCCGTGGGTAGGAATTACATAGACCTCTTCGAAATCTAGAGGCTGCTATACATCTTCTGAAACTATACTTGGGTTGTTTTTCTTCATACCTTTACTGTGTAGGACTTCTTCATTCCAAAACACAAGAGGCCCCTCTGAGAGCAGTTTCCTGTTCCGCTTAGATAATCCCATCTGGAAATTCCTGCAGAATCACTTTCTGCATTTATATTGTGTTCTCCACTGTCCATCCGCACAGGCAACTGCAACTGACTTTTTTATATTTTAAGTCATGGAAGCACAAAAAATTATTTTTTTTCAGAAGTGGATATATTTGAGAAAATCTGTTGGCAACCTCTTTTTTCTTTCCTTTTCTAAATTACTTGGTTTTATTTTCTTTTCTGGATTTTGTTGGGGATAGGGGTAAGCTTTGTGTCCCAGGGGCAAGAGAATCAGCATGGAGGCGAGCTGATGTAGGCCAGGGAGTGGTCAGACAGTTGCTGGTGGTAGAACCACCATGTTCTCTGCTAGTTGGTCCAAAGGCCAGTATGAAGACAGCATGGGTGTACGGTGGTCTAAACCTGCTTCATTTACTTCGGCTATGTCTAGAGACAATGCTTTGACAGGGAAAGAAATCGTATCTTGTGTCTTGGGCATTTTGAGTGTCAGTGTGGGCCCCAATTCTCTCTTTCCACTTTCAGGTTTGGGGAGACCAGACCTGCAGACCTCATTAGCCAACTAGCAGGGTCTCCTTAGTAGAGCAGATTGGCTATGAAGATGCCGAGTCACTGGCTAGACTGCAGAGGGTCAGAGCCTGACTATATATGGTTGGCTTTTGTTCCCATCTTTTTCTCCAAATATTTGCTTCTTGCCTGATTGATGAAAGGCCCTAAGACTCAGGACTGGTCCTCATTGAGCTCTCGTCCTGCATGGCTGTGTGGACAAATGCTACAGAAGTGGGGAATGGAGTTGCAGGACAATGGTATGAATTACCTGCGGAGATCCAGCCTTCGCATTTTTCTGACATGTACCAAGCAAATAGTAGAGAAAATCTCAAATGGTATTAATAAAATGAGAACAATTTTACCAAATTAATGAAAACTCCACGTCTGCATTTTACCATTGATTTGAGAGCATCCTTCAAAAACTAAATTTAACTGAATAAAACTGAAGGTGGGTCGTCTACCAGTAGAATTGCATCAGTGTTAATTTCCCTGAGTTCAATATTTGTATTGCAACTGTTGGAGAAGATCCTTGACCTTAGGAGATACGTACTGAAGTATATAGTACGTAGGAGCAAAGGGTTATGATGTCGGCCACTCATTATCAAATAATCCCACAAAATAATGAGAGTGACAGAAGAGAGAGAGAGAGAATGCACAAAGTTTGACAAATGTTAACAATTGTAGATTCTGGGTGAAGGACATGTAGGCATTTGTTCATTGCATGAGTCTCATGACTTTTCTGTAAGTTTGAAAGTTTTCAAAATAGAAAGTTAAAAAGAGCAAAGCACAGGGATTATTCATCGAAGTCAAACATTTGAGCAGTCACACGGACAGAAGCGATCAATTGGGAAGAGGCTCTCCAGACTACAGTCAGTACAAGTTCTATGGGCCTGTTTCTGTTCAGGATTGTCTTGCAGAATCCAGAGAACCTGTGGATAGAGGCACGGTGTTAAAGGTTGTGCTCCGTTACAAGACTAACAGTGCTCAACCAACACACTCAACCAGCGATGCGTGACCGTAACATGGGCCCAAGGGACCACATTGGGGTAAAGGACACCATCCACTCTGGGAGAGGCTTTGCCTTCTCTCCTCTCCACCACGAAGCCTCTCAAAAGCCTGCTCTTCTGGGCTTGCCTCCAGTTTTTATACTATTCTTTGAAAGTTCTTTAACCCACCAGGAAGGAGTAAATTGTGCATCAAGGGGGACGCTGGTTGCCAATTGTCAAGCTCCTCAACCTCTCTTATCTCGTTCTTCAGCCTGTTGGCCTTCTCCTTCACCCAGAAAGGCAAGCTGTAGAAAGAAAACAACACCTGAGTTTGAGTTTGTCTGCTGCAAAACGCACAGACACCTTCAGTGGGGAAGGGACTGCATCCTCCAAGGTAAGAAGGCTTCCAATTTAGGAGACCAGTGACGAAATGCAACACCACGATGGTTGTTCAGCATTTCCCTCTCCCCCAAACCCAGATCTCTTTTCTGCCCTTCTCTCCCCAGACAGCTGACCTCTGCAACTTGCATCGCCTGGACCCCACCATATGCCCCTACCGTGGAGCCGGGCTTGGCTAACGCATTGGAGGCACCAGCAGGAGACCAGAAAGCAAGCGGAGGTTGGGGTATTTCTCACCTAACTCCTCTACTCCCGCTCATCTCCTGAGGTACCCCAGGTTCTGGCCGCAGCTGCACTCTCCACGGCCTCAGTCCCTTCCAGACAGCTCTTCTCCATCTCCCGCCAAGCTGGGCAACAAAATCACTCTTCTCGCTGTCCTGGGAGTGGTAACAGCCGCCCCCTGGAGAGAGCCTCAGAGGGGCTTCGCCCTTCCATATAATTTCCCTTGACCTGTTTACTCATCTGTCAACAGTCCTTCCATTAAGCTCTCTTCAGAATCCCACCTGAGTGTGCCTTCTGTTGTTTTGCTGAGGCCTCAGCTAATGCAGACCCCCAGCATCCCCCCAAGTCTGCAGAGATTGGAAAGGACATAGGCTGGGCCACCCTGTGTATGTTCCAAGAGGTACCAGGAATTGTGACTCCTGGGATGAGTCAGAGAAAAGAGATGAAGAATCTTTTCATCTTTTGGCAGCTCCAATTTTCATATATTTAGGGAGAAAGGCACCATGATTGGAAAAAATGTCCTGATACATCTGCTAGGGATGGGGAAGTCCCTGCAGGAAGGAAACCGGATTACCACACAGGTAAGAGGTGGGAGTCACGGATATCATGTAAAGCTGACAAACCAATAGTAGAAGCCCAAATAAGACCAGCAGGATCTTACCTGGGCAATATAGAAAGATACTAGCATAAAGAATCACTACAACAAAACCAGAAGCATTCCTTAACATCAAAAGAAATAATTCTTTTTAACTTTTGCTGAAGCAATCAAAGAAAACAGACTTATGATAAAAATAATACACATAATAAATGTAACAAAATATTATGATAGAATTGAAATCAAATCTGTCAAATCATTAATTCAAATTATCTTAATTCACTTATTTTTTTTAAGATTTATTTTTTATTTTAGAGAGAGAGCTCATGCACATGAGCGGAGGAGGGGCAGCAGGAGAGGGAGAGAGAATCTCAAGCAGACTCCCCAGTGACTGCAGAGCTCCGTCTCACAACCCCGAGACCATGACCTGAGCCAAAATCAAGAGTCTTGGACGCTTAACCGTCTGAGCCACCCAGGAGCCCCTTAATTCACCTATTAAAGAAAACAATTTTCAGGTTGGCTCACAAAAGCAAAATCCAACTCTGTGTCTAAAAGACAGACCTAAAAAAAAGTGATTTGAAAGTCTAAAAACAAAAAAATGGGTAAAGGTATATTAGTCAAATGCAAACAAAACGAAGTAAGAGTTGTAATCTTAATATCTGGCAGTGTATAATACAGGACAAAAAGCATTAAATGAGAAAAAGAAGGTTTTTAAAATTTTTAATTCCAGTGCAGTGTTATAACTTACAGTGTTATATTCATTTCAGGCGTACAATATAGTGATTCGACAATTCTCTACATTACTCAGTGCTCATCATGACAGGTGCATGCCTTAATCCCCATCACCTGTTTCACCCATCCTCCCCACCCACCTCCCCTCTGGGAACCACCAGTTTGTTCTCTACAATTAAGAGTCTGGTTTTGGTTTGTCTAAAAAGAAGATACTTTTATAATGTTAATGGATACAGTTAACAATAAAGATAGAAATACATTAATATTAACCCACCCGTTTTCAGTCCAAGCTAAGTCAAATGAACAATTTTAATCAAAAAGATAAATCTGGAGTGCCTGGATGGCTCACTCGGTTAAGCATCCAACTCTTGGTTTTAGGTCAGGTCATGATCTCCCAGTCATGAGATCGAGACCCTCATTGGGTGAAGAGTCTGCTTCAGATTCTCTCTCCCTCTCCCTCCCTCCCTCCCGCATGTGCGCTCGCTTGCTTTCTCTCTCTCTCTCATGCAATAAATAAATAAAATCTTAAAAAAAAAAAGGTAAATCTTCTGGGTATGTATCTAACTTTGCATCCTGTTGAAGTAGACACACCTTCAAATGTATGTAGAGTCAGTCCCCAAATTGAGCGTGTATTAGGTCACAAGGAAAACTTGGTAAGTTCCATAAAATAAAAACAATAAAAACAGTACTTTCTGGTCATTAGGTGATAAAAGTAAAAATTGAATTACAAAATAAAAATCAAAACCTCTTCCACTTGGAAATTTTAAATCTGTTAAGTAATCCTTCAGCCAAAAGGAAGAGATCAACACAAACGGCAGAATTCTTTAAAAAATAAGGATAGGGGCGCCTGGGTGGCACAGCGGTTAAGCGTCTGCCATCGGTTCAGGGCGTGATCCTGGCCAGCGTTATGGGATCGAGCCCCACATCAGGCTCCTCCGCTATGAGCCTGCTTCTTCCTCTCCCACTCCCCCTGCTTGTGTTCCCTCTCTCGCTGGCTGTCTCTCTCTCTGTCGAATAAATAAATAAAATCTTTTAAAAAATAAAATAAAAATAAAAAATAAGGATAATCTTGGGTGCCTGTGTAGCTCAGTCGGTTAAGTGTTCAACTCTTAATTTCGGCTTGGGTCATGATCTCAGGGTCCTGGGATCGAGCCCCATGTCAGGCTCTCTGCTCAGCAGGGAGTCTGTTTCTCCCTCTGCCTCTCCCCCTTGCTCATTCTCTCTCTCTCTCAAATAAATAAAATCTTTTTAAAAAATAAATAAATTTTTAAAAAGCCCTTTCATTGATCTTTTCTATTGTCTTTTTAATCTCTATTTCATTTATTTCCCCTCTGGTTTTCGTTATTTCCTTCCTTCCACTAACTTCAGGCTTAGTTTGTTCTTTTTTTCTAGCTCCTTGAGGTGTAAAGTTAAGTTGTTCACTTGATATCTTTCTTGTTCCTCAACATAAGCATTTATTACTATCAACTTCTCTTTTAGACTTGCTTTTGCTGCATACCATAAGTTTTGGTATGTTATATTTCCATTTTCACTTGCCTGAAAGTATATTTTTATTCTTCTTTTCATTTCTTCTTTGACCCATTGGTTGCTCAGGAACATGTTGTTTAATCTTCATACATCTGTGAACTTTCCAGTCTTCCTCTTGTAATTGATTTTTATTTTCACACCATCATGGTCACAAAAGATACTTGATATGATTTCAGTCTTCTTTTTTTTTTTAAGATTTTATTTATTTATTCGACAGAGATAGAGACAGCCAGCGAGAGAGGGAACACAAGCAGGGGGAGTGGGAGAGGAAGAGGCAAGCTCCCAGCGGAGGAGCCTGATGTGGGGCTCGATCCCATAACGCCGGGATCACGCCCTGAGCCGAAGGCAGATGCTTAACCGCTGTGCCACCCAGGCGCCCCTGATTTCAGTCTTCTTTAAATGTAAAAAGACTTATTTTGTGCCCTTGCAATTACTTTTAAATATTCTAGCAGAGTGTTTCCAAAAAATGTACAGTACAGACATGCGAGGCCCTAATTATGTGCCTCAAGTAATAATACAGTATCGTGATGGTACTTAAGCTCCCAAGCTTGGAATAAAAGGCTTTTATTTCCACTGAGCTCCGGGGTTTGGTCTCCCAGCTGAGCTCTGGTGGGTCAGAATGTGGGTCACTTGCCCACTCTAGCCATACTTATGTGAGACTGTTTTGTATTAGAAAGTGAAATTGGGGGGGGGGGGCGCCTGGGTGGCTTAGTTGGTTAAGCGCATCTGCCTTCAGTTCAGGTCATGATCTCAGGGTCCTGGGATCGAGCCCCAAATTGGGCTTCCTGCTCAGTGGGGAGTCTGCTTCTCCTTCTCCCTCTGCCCCTACCCCCCCAACTCAAGCTCCCTCTCTCTCTCTCAAATAAATAAATAATTTTTAATTGAAGTTATTTTAAGATTTACTTATTTAGGGGCGCTTGGGTGGCACAGCGGTTAAGCGTCTGCCTTCGGCTCAGGGCGTGATCCCGGCGTTATGGGATCGAGCCCCACATCAGGCTCCTCCGCTATGAGCCTGCTTCTTCCTCTCCCACTCCCCCTGCTCGTGTTCCCTCTCTCGCTGGCTGTCTCTATCTCTGTCAAATAAATAAATAAAATCTTTTGGAAAAAAAAAGATTTACTTATTTATTTAAGAGAGAAAGAGAGAGAGCGCACACACAAGCAGGGGAGGGCTAAAGGGAGGGGCAGAGGAAGACAAGCAGACTTCCACTGAGCAGGGAGCCTGGCACAGGTCAATGCCAGGACGCTGAGATCATGACCTGAGCCAAAATCAAGAGTTGGTCACCTAACCCACTGAGCCACCTGGGCACCCCTGGAAAGTGAAATTTTTTATACTCACACATATCATTTTCTAGGTCTAAACCCTACTTGGGAAAATAAATGAGGTTCAGAATGGAGCTGAACTTAAAATATCAGATCAGAAGGATGATACTTCCCTTAAGCGCGAGAATATTCTGATGGCTTTTTCTCTGCCTCTTCAAACTCTAACCATCCTCCCTGGTTGCACTCATTTAAGCGTGGGTCTTTCTTTTCCAACAGCTCTTGGGTTTTGCAAATCAGGGACCTTGTCTTTTTGCTCCATATAAACCCCCCATAGTGCATACCTAGCCCAACACAGGGCCTCTGGCAGACTGTCCATATTATTGGCTAAAGACATGGGCAACCCAGATGCCAGACTCCACAGCACTTGTCCTCCTAGTGTCTCACCAAAACCCTCCACACAAACTGCCCCACCTGCTGGGATGTCAAAGGTCCCTCTGTGTTGGGTGTCTATGAGCTACTCCATAGGAGAAAATTATAAATAACTGATAACTTCATAAAGATCGGATAATACAAAACCGTGGCACAGAACTCACATAGGAATTTGTGGAAGAGGCTCAAGTGGAATAAATGTATCGTATTTCTTTTCATAAGGCACTCTGAAAAACAGAACAGACAACCATATAATCGGTATGGCTTGGCAGAGGGATCGATACATTTTTTTTTTAAGTGAAAATGTCTTCTTTTCTGGTTTTAATGGCCACCTATGGGCTTCAAAACTGTAAAGGTCATGATTCTTATTACAATTTTTACTAAACATCATTAAACCAAACATGATTATTTTTTTAAAATATGAATGTAATATACTAACTATTTTTCTTTTAACTTAATGAACCTCCCTTTCTCCTCAATCACTTTGGTCTGAGATTAGTTCCAAGGGTACATCAATCCAAACTGTAGTCGCTAATAAACAATCTGACTCGGTATGAAACTGAAAAGACTTCGGATTCATGGTAACAATAATAGGGACAAAATTAACAACCCCCTTTTTGTAGTCAAGATCCTGTGTATAATTTCAATTACACACACGCACACGTGTGGACGCTAAGGGACTAGGGATGAACTTTTTTAGAAATTGTCAGCAACCATGTTTGTTGGAATCTACTCTTTATGAAATATAACATATATAGTACGGAGAGATATAAGTCCTTTAAAATTAACAAACGAACCCTAGTATTCACATACACTTACATGGAGAAATTCACTGGTGGGAGAGTTGATCCCCCTTTGTGGAAGTCTTTACTCTGTTCTGGGTACATATATGGATTATCTCCTGGAGTTAACTTTGGTATTCCATTCCTAGGATCAATATCTGTGAAAAATATTTAAAAACAAGATCATAAAAAGGACTGACGGTAATCCAAAGATAGGCTCTATCGATATGACAATGGGAACTAGATAATTTCATGTTTCATTATGAGGTACATATTATTATTGTGTTTGTGATGGTCTTGCCTTGAGAAGATGAAAAGTGTGCCTGACAAACGCTGTGTTTGGGAGATTTTCCAGAAAGTGTCATGATTACCCCAGCCTGGGAAAGAAGAATAGCTTAGGTTCAGAGGGGATGTTTTGGTGTAAAGTGAACAGTGAATCAAGGGTATCTGCAAAGGATAAGCAAGAAGTCTGCTTAAAATCTGAGCATTGGTGCACTTTGAATCCCTGTGTCCTATAAAGCTTAACAAACAACCGTAATTGGGCTCTGTCTCTCCGACTGGATCTCAGAAGGAAATTAGCTAATGAGGAAGAGCTGCAGAAGAGAAAAATTATATTTTCAGGTCAATTTCCCTACGACCTACAACCACAGATGACATTTTATTATTCCTTCTATGGCAACAAATTAGGCCTTTAAGGAACTCCACCAATGGCCTGATGATCATAGCTAATGGGTTAGAGCCAACCATTAATGAAACATAATTTGATTCGTTTTTTTCTATAATAAAGGTGTTGAATTTCAGTTCATAATGGAAGCTGACTGGCAGTCATGATGCTGCCTGTCCATCTTATCCAAGAAATAACAAGAGAGAAGAGAATGTCACGAAAGAAAAAAATGTCCAGTGCCAAGCTTAAAAGTATCGAGCGCTGCAAGAGATCGAGGAAGAGAAAAAAACAGGAAAAGACCATTGTATTTCGGGTTTAAAGAAGTCATTGGATGTCACCTAAGAAGTAATCACACTAAAAGGAATCAAGCCTATAGGTCCAACTCTCAGTTTACAAGAAATACATAGGACAGAGAAACCAGTTAAATGGTACCAAGGGGTGTAATCAGCAAAATCCTGACTGTGGCAAACTCTGCAGGATACATGACCTAGTTTCTTTTTTTTTTTTTAAGCCATTATTTATTTATTTGAAAGAGAGCGAGTGGGTGAGAGAGCACATGCAGCGGGAGCAGCAGAGGGTGAGGGAGAACACGCTCCCCACTGAGCCGGGAGCCCAATGTAGGGCTCGATCCCAGGACCCTGAGATCATGACCTGAGCCAAAGGCAGACGCTTAACCGATTGAGCCACCCAGGTGCCCATGACCTAGTTTCTACACCAAATAAATTGCAAGAAAAAAGAAGGGGAGGACTTATTAAAAAGAGACTTGAAGGACACCTGGGTGGCTCAGTCCATTTGGCGTCTGCCTTCAGCTCAGGTCATGATTCCGGGGTCCTGGGATCCATCCTGAGTTGGGTTCTGAGCTCAGCAGGGATTCTGCTTCTCCCTCTGCTCCTCCCCCCATTCATGTTCTCTCTCTCTCTCTCATAAATAAATAAATAAATAATTTAAAAAGAGAGAGAGAGAGACTTGAGAGACATTTTAACTAATTGCCAAGTGTGGACCTTATTTGGATCCTGATTCAAACTAGAAATATTTTTAAATATTTCATTTGTGAGGCAATTGAGTATTTGAACACTGACTGGATACTTGGTGATATGAAGGAATTCTTGTTCGTTTTTTTAAGATATGAAAATGGTATTGTGGTCATATAAATAAAAATAATCCATATCTATTAGATGTACACACTGAAAATGTATACAGATGCAATTATCTGCTGCCTGGAACTTGCTTTAAAATAATCCCTGGGGGAGAGGGGTAAAAATGAACCCGGATAAGCCACCTGTTGATAACTGTTGAAGCTAAGCGATCAGGTAATATTATGCTCTTCTCTCAACTTTGGCACATGTTTGAAAATGTCCCCAGTAAAAAGTTTTTCTTTGTAATAAAGGTAGAATAGGGGTTCTCAGTGGAGTTGGGGGGAAAGATGTCGTATTCAGGAACGGGCCTCTCGGAACCTTTGAATATAAAGACAATACTCCATTTCTTAAATGGAATAAGGAGCACGCAAGTGATTGTGATACCTTATTCTATATATTCCATAAATATTTCAAAATTGCACCTTTGCATTTATTCAGTATGTATAGAGATCATAAAAGAAAGGAAGGAGGGAACGAATGAAGGAAGGAAGCACGGAAGGGAAATAATAATACACAAAATTCAGGATAATGTTTACTTTGAGTTAGAAGGGGAGTGATGCATGAGGGTTAGGATTTGAGTCCATCGTGATAATCCCATTTATCCTTGATAAACACTTGCCGCTGGCCCAGGTCTAGGCAGTGAGACACAGGTGGAAGGACGTCTCCTAAGGACCATATGAGAAAATTTTCCCTTCGTTCTAAAAGGGAAAGGCAACAAGAGAGATTCCTCTTTTTCATGTTTCGAAATATAGATGTGATGCTTGGAACTGCAACAGTTCTCTTATGACCATAAGATTATGGTCAGTGTGAAGACAAAACTCCAACACAATCTGAGAATAGCAGCACAGAAAGACAAAATGAGCCTGTATCTTCAATGACATCACTGGGCAACCAATCCATATATAGGCCACCTAGATTTCAAAGTTTCTAGTTAAATATATAATAAATATCTTAAAAAAAAAAAAGCACATATTATCTGGGGCACCTGGGTGGCTCAGATGGTTAAGCATCTGCCTTCAGCTCAGGTCATGATTTCAGAGTCCTGGGAGCAAGCCCCACATCAGGCTCCCTGTTCAGTGGGGAGTCTGCTTCTCCCTCTCCCTCTGCCTCTCCCTGCTTACGCTCCCTCTCTCAAATGAATAAAGAAAATCTTTTTTAAAAAAAAAAAGCATATAATATCTTACAATTTAAGCCTCTGACAATTTGGTTTTCATCCTACTGTGGCCAAGAGCATTCCTAAGTACCATACAGCTAAACTTAGTCCCTTCCTGATTTTTCCCACTTGTTTCATATTTAAATAGATCTTTCTTATTCTACCCAATGGCTGCATCTCAGCTGAGGGTGAGAAGTCAGGGTGTGCACAGGCTCACATGCTATCAGGGCTTTGGTGGAAGGCTTTGGGTCCAGGGTCACTGACTGCAAACCACACTGGAATCTGATATTCACCTTATCTCCGCTACTCTCTGAAGGCTGGCATTTGCTTCTGTTGTCTGCTAACATGTGTCATCTAGTCTGATCCTCAGCAAGCCAGCCCCCTCCACAATGCATCAGGTGAAGCAACAGTTTATTCTCCTACGATCCCTGGCTTGATGGTCCCCAGCGCGTCATACGGTGGTCTCCCAGCATTTCAGTTGCGAGACCTGGGCAGCCCTCCCGGCTTGCTACCTTTGTTTCATTCTTTCTCTGGGTCCCAACCTCCATAGTCTTCACAGGGCACAAAAAAAGCAGCTATTCCTCCATATCTCCCGGGTGGGTGAGACCCTGAGGCCAGCTTTCTGCCCAGACATTGCCCACAGCTCTCGAGGCTCTGCTGCTCAGTAGAGCTGGGGCCACTTCACGCTAAGGCTCAAGGTCTCGTCCCAGCCACGCTCTGAGGCAGAAACCCCAGCTAGAGGCCCATCTGATCACGGGCTAGACTTTGATGCAGGACTCCTCAAGCCTCCCCCACACCTCCTCTAGAATGGCTTCTTGTGTGTCCTCTATCCAAACGAAAGCCTTGATCTTCAAAACTATTTGTCTCTGCTCTGAGTTTAAAAGCCTATTTTGAAACTCAAAAACGAGAACTTTCTATTTCTTTCTCTCTGTATTCCTGCTACAGCAATCCATGAAGCAATGGCTGCCTCCCATACAGGTATTTCCTGAGAAGAATGTGCTATCATGGTCCGTTGGTACTCAGCAACCCTAGGATTGTTCCATAAATCTATTATGTAGGTTGGGACAGAGAACTCACCATGTTCCAAACTCTTTCTCTCTATATATATATATACATATATATACACATCTCAATTACCTTTAATTAAATAAGCTATGAAATAACAGGCTAAGGTTTATGGGATATTTTCCTTTTGAAGAATATAATGTACAATTTAAATACACATGATGGGCAGCGTCTAACTGAAACATAAATTATTTTCTGCAGACTTGAATGAAGGTTTCTATTAATAAGTATCTGAGAGAACTTATCTGAGGACTTAAATGTCACATTAGCATTTTATGAAATTCAGAGAAAAACAAAAATGTGGATCAGCATATGTTGTGAGTTCTTTGCCAGAAAATGCAGTCTGCCAACCATCCCCTTCACTTTCCCATCTTCCTGGCTGCACTAGAGTGACATGGTGACCCCAGAGGGCGGAGGCCAGCCATGGAATGTTGAACCACATCCAGAGTGTATTTTTAGGCATGGCACAGTCAAGGTCCAGGAGGAAAATATTACCATATTTCTTCCTCCCAAAGCACTTGTCCACCATTCTCTCTGACAGAGACCTCCTGTTGCCGAGGAAGACGCCATTAAAGAAACACTGCTTTCCAACGTGGTAGGTGTGGATATTGCTGCTAAATCTCGGGTAAAATGTCCATTCCGGACGCTGCCCATCTTCTGCAAGACATCAGAAATCCTTCCATCAGCATCGCTCCCAGCCTCACATAATGCAATTAAATGACAGAAAAGTCGTCCCAGACGTTCTCTGACTGGCCTGTACTTTATCAACCTGTATAATCCCTTGGCTCTATATCAGGAGCAGTGTTAACCTCTGGGAGACGAGGCCCAAAAAGAAGGGAAGTGGGGAGAAAGGTATCTAAGAGGCCTTTTTCCCCTTTTCACCCTCTCCTCCAAAAATAAAGCCAATTTTATGGTTGGAAGTGATGTATGGAATGGGAAGCTCAGAGACACTTTCACACACACCTACGATCCAACCTTCACTCTGAGAAGTGGGTAGGAAGAACAGAATGCCCATCAGCCAGCGAAGGGCTGGGCAAACCACGGCAACTTAGCCTGATGGACTGCGGTGTGGGCAGCAGCAATGGCACACGCATGCGCTGGAGTGACACCGGGAAATGTCTCCATGCAACCCGGGCAGATGAGAAAGGCCCGTGTGGAACCTCAGGCAAATTGCTGGACCTGTCTGTGTCTTTGCTTCCTCATTCAATACTTTTCCTATAAACCGCTAAAGCGATTTTAAACAATGAGAGACTCCCTAACAGCTTTAGGGTTGCTTGAGAAGCCCTTGGGCTCCATGGTGGCCGAGAAAGCACACAGGCTCTGGAGTCAGGCGTGTTCGGATTCTGATCCCACCACTGTACTTCCTAGCTGGGTGTTCTCGTATGAGTGACTAAGTCTCTCCGAGCCTCAGTTGCCTTCTGTGTAAAATGGGTAGGTCTATATTAGCCACCTAGATTTATATGTATGACACAAAAAGAGGTCCATGATCTATTTGCCTTGAGTGAAAATAGTTTGTATCCTATTTTCCACAAGTGCAAGTATGGTTGTATATATACTACAACCCATATATACCTAAGTACGTACATACACGCCCATACATGTTTCAAAATGCCTCACGGCTAGAGGGCATAATGGGGTTACTGCGGGAAAACACTGGGGAAGGGGTTTCTATACTATAAATATTCCTTTATTATTATTTTAATAATTTGCCATGGTACTTTTATGGTTTTTATATAAAGCCATTTTAGTTTTGGAAAATATATAATGACAGCTCCCCCGCAGTCACTATGAGAATTAGAGATGAAGCATGTCAGGCACGCGGCACTTCCTGAGTCTCCAGCGAACGGTGCCCGACAGTATGGCAGACTTCCGGAAAGCCCTGGGCGCGGAGGCACGCAGGGGCGGGGCTATGACGTACTCACTTGTCTGCAATTTAAGCAGGCTGAACTCCTCAGGATATTTCTCTTTTGGGACTTCAGGCAATGAGGTTTCAGAGGAGTGATCAGAATGTGAGGAGGAGGATTTCAGATCCAAATCTGCAGCCAGGCTGGAAAGGAAGCGGAAGGATTAGATTCTTCCATGTGTTTAAATTGGTAGTTAGAACCTGATTTTACATGTCTTACGCTACAATAACCCTTCCTCACGACAACTAGGCCTGCCGTTCCATAAATGTCCATGACATATCATTTATTTACTCACAATTTGAGGGGACTGACATAGTTGAAAGATGCATTTTTAAAAACAGTGTAGTGGTTCCCCAAAAAGTTAAATATAGAATTATGCTGTAACCCAGCAATTCCACTCCTAGCCATATACCCCCAAAGAATTGCACACAGAGACTCAGATACTTGTAAACCAACGTTCTTTGCAGCGTTACTCACATCAGCCACACAGTGGAAACCACCCAAATGCTCACTGACCGATGAATGGAGGCATTGACATGCAATGGAATATTATTCAGCCATAAAAAGGAATGGCGTTCTGATACATGTTACAACATGAATGAAACTTGTAACACTGTGTTAAGTGAAATAAGCCAAACACAAAAGGACAAATATTGTATGACTCCATTTATATGAGATATCTAGCTAGGTAAATCCAGAGAGACAGAAAGTCGATCAGGTTAGTAGATTAGGGTAGATTAGAGTACCAGGATCTGGGGAAAGGGGAGAATGGGGAATTGTTGCTTAATGAGTAAAGCGCTTCTGTTTGGACTGATGAAAATGTTTTAAAAGTAGTAATGTTGGGGGTGCCTGGGTGGCTCAGTCATTAAGCGTCTGCCCTTGGCTCAGGTCACGACCTTGGGGTCCTGGGATAGAGCCCTGAGTGGGGCTCCCTGCTCAGCAGGGAGCCTTCTTCTCCCTCTCCCACTGTTGCCCTCCCGCTTGTGTGTGCTCCCTCCCTCCCTCTCTCTCTGTGCCAAATAAATATATAAAATCCTTAAAAAAAGATGGCAGTGATGGTTGAAAGGTAATTAATATCAATGGGCAAAAAGGGATAAAATGGCAAATGTTATGTTATATATAATTCACTCCTATTTTTTTAAAAAAAGGAATGATGTACTGATATATGTTGTAACATAGACGAACCTTGAAAACATAACACTGAATGAAAGAAGCCAGACACCAAAGACCACATATTCCATTTATATGAAAGGTCCAGAATAGGCAAGTCTATAGAGATAAGAAGTACATCAGTGATTATCTAGGCCTGGGGGAGTAGGGGACATGGAGTGACTGCTCAAGAGGACGGGCTTCTTTTTAGGGGTGATGAAATGTTCTAAAATTGATTGTGGTAATGGTTTAGTGAATATACTAAAAACCATTGAGTTGCACACTTTAGAAGGGTGAAGATTTTTTTTTCTTATGCACATAAAAAAATAACATCAAAATGTTAACACTAAGGGAGCCTGGCTGGCTCAGTCTGTGGAACGTGCGACTCTTGACCTCAGGGTTGTGAGTTCAAGCCCCACATTGAGTGCAGAGATGACTTAAAAATAAAGCTTTAAAAAATACATTAAAATTGATTCTCTAAGGGGTGGAATTACCATGATTTTTATTTTTAATATTGTTTTTATTCTTTCAAAATTTCTACAGTGTACTTACTTTCCTTGTAACAAAAGCGATTAGAAAAAAGGGCTTCCAAAACTTTTTACTGTAAAGAAATCTAAACAGAGAAAAGTACTCACAACCAATACAGTTTTATAAATAATTATAAAGCCAGCCCTCCCCTCCCACTCTTCCCCCAACCCACTGCTCACTAGGAACCATTTGTGTGTCCCCATCCACGAGGATTAACCACTCTCCTGACTCTGACTCTTATGGTAATCATGGCTTTGCTTTTCTTTAAGATTTACCACCTAAGTATGTATTCCAAAAAATATAGCTTAGTTTCCCTTGCTTTTGAACTTCATAATGACAAGCATGCATACAACACGTGTTGTGTGTCATGGAGTCTTCCAATCACTTTCCCTGTATTAACTCACTTAAACCTTAAAATAATTCTATGAAGTATTATCTCCATTTTACAGATGAGAAAACTGAGGCCCAGGAAGGTAAAGTAATTTTCCCAAGTTCACACAGACGAACTTGGCAGAGCTGGGGTTTGAACCTAGACAGTCCGGCTCCAGAATCCACGCTCTTGCCAAACATGTCATGACCTCTCAGAATGCTGGCTTCCTGGTCAGAATCTATCCCAATAGTTAGGTCTTTACTGCACCCTTACTTACTCTAGGTGAACGGACGCTTTGCAGAGGCCTGGAGGCTCACTCACACTAAGACATGTTTCAACAGAAGAGGAGGGGCCGGCCTTTCTGCCAGAGGATGTTGTGTTGGCAAAGCATCCCTTAGATTCCAGAAAATCCCTGTGTTTAGTACCTGTAACACATCACCATTGGATTTCATTAATGAAATGAAATACCTACCACTCCATCTTACTATTTTTTATTGTTCCCTAGATTATATACATTATTTTTTTAAACTAACATTTATTGTGCGTGTATCGTATATAGAAGATTATGTTAACATTTTATACGCGTTATCCCACTTTAATTCCCATTAACACCACCCCACAGATAAGTATTGCTTATCCTTCCATTTTACTGATGAGGGAACTAAGGCAACTTGCCTAAGGTCATGCAGAAAATAAACACCTAGGTCCAGGTTTGATCGCAGCCCTTGTGACACTGAAGTCAAAAATCCCAACCACTAGGCTAGACTACTTGTGTCTCCAGAGTTTACCCACTTGGAGTTAAACGGAAGGGACAACATCTGAATCAAGCTAGGTATCTGTACCTCGTACTGAGCATCTCAAGACAATCTTCCAAAGGATTTATTCCTGGAAAGACTGATGAATAATGCAAAGAACTGCCATCAGAAACTTCCACGGGTTCCCCCACGCTGTAGCATCGTCATTAACTTATATACACATCTTCCCCAGCAGACTTATGTCTTATTCATCTTCACAGCACCCAGAACAGTGCCTGACACAAAGTAGATGCTCAACAAATATTCGAGCAAATAAGTGAAAAAGAATTGTAACTCCTCGGGGCGCCCGGGTGGCGCAGCGGTTTAGCGTCTGCCTTCAGTGCAGGGCGTGATCCCGGCGTTATGGGATCGAGCCCCGCATCAGGCTCCTCCGCTATGAGCCTGCTTCTTCCTCTCCCACTCCCCCTGCTTGTGCTCCCTCTCTCGCTGGCTGTCTCTAGCTCTGTCGAATAAATAAATAAAATCTTAAAAAAAAAAAAAGAATTGTAACTCCTCAAACTCCCCAAGTAAGGGAGTCCTGAAAGCCAGTGTTCTCAAATACAAAATCATAACCATTATCTTCACTCTGCTGTAGTTACTGATTCGTGAAAGTCAGTCTGTTCTCTCATCATTCTATGGAGCTATGTGCCTGCCCAGCCACTTAAAAAAAAAAAGTCAGAGGAATGGATATCGTATTTCTATATGCATAGCTTTCTAGTGCATAAAAGCTTGATAGATACAATGTAGCCTCTGGTTATAAGAAAAATTACAAAAACTAGGAGTCAGACTTCTGTGACTCTTGAGTATGTTTCCCTCCCCTCCCAGGATCCCCATTCTCGGTTTTTCCAGGGTATGGCATAAGGACTGCCTGTGTCGGAATTACCTGAGAAGCCTGTTAAAAATACAGATTCTCGGGACACTTGCGTGGCTGAGTCAGTTGAGTGTCTGCCTTCGGCTCAGGTCATGATCCTGGAGTCCTGGGATCAAGCCCCAGGTCTGGGCTTCCCTGCTCAGTGGGGAGTCTGCTTCTCTCTCTCCCTCTGACTCTCTCCCGCCCCACTCCTGCTCTAGCGTGCTCTTTCTCTCTCAAATGAATAAATAAAAAGTCTTTTTAAAAAATAAATAAATAAATAAAAATACAGATTCTCAAATCCCATCACAGACCCACTGAATTAGAATCTCTCTAAGTGAGGCCTGGGAACCCACATTTTGAGCAAGTCCTCCTTCCCCTGCAGCAATTAGACTCACGTTCTGCAGTGATATTCCTCCTTTTCAAGTCTAGCTCCACCACTGCATTCTATCCCATCCCACTTCCTGATCCCCAACTGCACAGAGTTTCTCGAATTTGCTGAGTCATGAGGATCACCTTGGGACACTTCAACACTCGGATCCCAGGGCTCTGACCCAGACCTACAGGGGAAGACCTGGGTGTCAGTATGGTTAAGAAGCACCGCAAGTGATTCTCAGAGCTGGCCAAGCATGGGAAGAGCTGTTCTGGAATATGCCACGGCACCTAGAGAGCCCCAGGTAAAGGAAGGGTCAACTGGTTGCTTGAGGTGTGAGGAGCTGGGTGGAGTGGAGCCCAGGGGGAGGGGCTGAGAAAGACAGAGCTATGAAGAGGAGAGCACAGTTTCCCAGGAGCCAGAGGAGTAACCACCCATCTATGAGCCCTAAAAGTAGTGTCAACAGATGTAACACAGACCACACTCTCTGACCACAATGCAATACAATTAGAAATCAATAATAAAAAGACAGCCAAAAACATCTGTACGTTTGGAAACTCAAACCACACTTCTAAATATTTCATATGAAAGAGGACATCGCGATGGAAATCATGAGGTGCTTAATGGTCAATGACATAAGTACTATAAATCAAAACTTGTGGTTATCCAAGTAAAGCAGTAAGTAGAAACTAGAGCCTGAAATGCATTTACTGTCTATCCTGTATTTCACCAAATATGAAGCCTCAGCACTTACAATAACATTAGTATTTTATGTACCACAAAGAACAAAGGCTGCCAATTAAACTATGACAGAATGCTTTACCACTTCGGTTTTTTTAAGATTTTATTTATTCATTTGTCAGAGAGAGAGAGAGACAAGAGAGAGGACAGAGAGAGCACAAGTAGGGGGGAGTGACAAGCAGAGGGAGAAGCAGGCTCCCCAATGAGCAGGGAGCCCAATGCAGGACTCGATCCTAGGACCCTGGGATCATGACCTGAGCCAAAGGCAGACACTTAACCGACTGCGCCGCCCAGGTGTCCCTACCACTTCGTTTTTATTATATATTTATTGAAGCACTCTTTCAGACTTACTTAGATGTAGATTTTAAGCACATATTATTCATGCACATGTTTAAAGAAGGAAAACATAAGCAAAGCAAATTGGTGAAACCATTCTGAAAACTTGCATTTAAAAGTCTGATTACTGAACCGCCTTTCAACTCAATCACTGATTTCCACATTTTCCACCTAAATTGACCTCAGTGCAACAAGCACATGGCTGATGCAGCACTTCTTAAGTGAGTGTTCCTCAAATGCCTCTGGAATGTTCTTCCAAGACACAGATACACCTTCTGCATTATTCAGTGCTCATTCAGCGAAGTTTCTAACAACTACTTCACACCTGCTGCTGGGCCCAGTGTACTAGTAAGACCAATCCAACCTCAGAGATGCAAACTCTGAAAAATGTCCATCTTAGAATTGACAGGTTATAGTGCTAAAAAAACCAAAGATTCCAGGGGTGCCTGGGTGCCACAGTCAGTTAAACATCCGACTCTTGGGTTCGGCTCAGGTCATGATCTCAGGGTCATAAGATCGAACCCCCCATCGGGCTCCATGCTCAGCACGGAGTCTGCTTGAGATTCTCTCTCCCTCTCCCTCTACCCCTCCCACTGGTGCTCTCTCTCTCTCTCCCTCTCTCTCTCTAAAACAAATAAGTAAATCTTTAAAAACAAACAAAAAAACAAAGATTCCAAAATTAATGAGCTAAACTTGCAATGCAAGAAATAAGGAAAGAAAGAATAAACCTCCCAAAATGATTTTAAAAAAAGGATATCATAAAATAAAAACAGAAATGAATGAAATAAAGATTATTAGAACTATGGCCTCATGGAAAAAAAGAATAATGTAGATAAACAAAGTTCAAGAAAAACAGATTTTTAAGAAAAGTAAACAGTATTAGCAATGAAATACCATAATTGCAAATAAAATAGAAATAACTTTACACATAAAGAAATTAAGCGTCCAATTACTTGTTCAAGGTTACAAAGCTATAGAGTATAATTTATAAAATGTAGCTTCATGTTACAATAATCGAGATGGTACTGACACTAACCCTAACAGATAAATCAAGAGAACAAAAGAGAAAATGCAGATAGAATAAAATTTTATATAATAGTGGTATTTCACGTCCATGAGGAAAGAATGGATTATTCAAAAATATTGCTGAAACAGGGGCGCCTGGGTGGCTCAGTGGTTAAGCGTCTGCCTTCGGCTCAGGATGTGATCCTGGCGTTCTGGGATCGAGCCCCACATCAGGCTCCTCCGCTGGTAGCCTGCTTCTTCCTCTCCCACTCCCCCTGTGTTCCCTCTCTCGCTGGCTGTCTCTCTGTCTGTCAAATAAATAAATAAAATCTTTAAAAAAAAATATTGCTGAAACAATGAATTAACCATTTGCAATGAAAATAAAATAAATTAATTAGTTAATTTCCAGATAAATTCCAGATGAATTATAGATTTGAATATAAAACTTCAAATAAATGATGTACCTGAAAAAATGATAATTGAATGTTTATATAATCTTAGCTTGGGAAAGTTATTTCTAAGGAAGATATCAAATATAGGCAAAAAAAAAAAGGAAAAGACGCATAGATTTATATTTTTTTTAAAGATTTTATTTATTTATTCGACAGCCAGCGAGAGAGGGAACACAAGCAGGGGGAGTGGGAGAGGAAGAAGCAGGCTCACAGCGGAGGAGCCTGATGTGGGGCTCGATCCCAGAACATTGGGATCACGCCCTGAGCCGAAGGCAGACGCTTAACCGCTGTGCCACCCAGGCGCCCCATGACGCATAGATTTAAATACATATACATTTAAAACTTCCATAGCAAAGTATAAACCAGGGGAAAGTTTATAGCATACACAGTAAGAAAAAGAATTAATGGTCATGACAAATTATGAGTTTTTATACATTTATAAGATGAAAATAAATACCCAAAGAGAAAAAAAATGGGCAAAGGACATGATTAGGTGATTCATTAAAACACACACACATACACACATATGCACAAATAACCAACACACACTTGGAAAAAAAATTCATCCTTCCTAGTAATCAAAGAGCTGAATTTAAAACGAGATACCAGTATTTGCTATGAGCTTGCAAATACCCCAGGTTGGCTCAGCTTGGAGGAATGGCATTCTTGTACATTGCTGGTGGAAACGTCTCCATCTTACTAAAAAGCACCTTGGCCATATGCATCCTCTAAAGCCTGTGAGAAGGGCACTTTTGATCCAGTGGTTCTACTTCTAGAAACATATCTATGAAAACTATACGAAATTTATCTATAAGGATGCAGAAAGGATCCACACGTGTAGAGAAGAAGTAAGAGCAAGAGTAGAGATATCTTCCGGGTTGATACTCATATGTAAGTTCTGAGTTATTTATTAGAGCACTTACTTATAATGATTTTTGCCCATAGGTTTTAACAGTTTAAACAATGGTTGCTTTTTTTTAAGATTTTATTTATTTATTTATTTGAGAGAGAACAAGAGAGCACAAGGGGGAGCAGTAGAAGGAGAGGGAGAAGCAGGCTCCCCACCAAACAGGGAGACCGATGACAGGCTCGATCCCAGGACCCTGGGATCATGACCTGAGCCAAAGGCAGACGCTTAACCATCTGAGCCACCCAGGCACCCAGGTTGCCTTTTTTTTTTTTTTAAGATTTATTTATTTTAGAGAGAGAAGGAGAGAGCACTTTGGGGGTGGGGGTGGCGGTGGGGAGGGAGCAGGGGGGCAAGGGGAGAGAATCTTAAACATCTTAAGCAGGCTCCACACCCAGCCCGGAGCCTGAAGTGGGGCTTGATCCCATGACCCTGAGATCATGACCTGAGCCAAAGTCAAGAGTCAGATGCTTAACCTACGGAGCCGCCCAGGCGCCCCAGTGGTTGTCTTTTCATAGCATGTAAACAAGTCTAATGGTATGTTTGCCACTAGAGGACTTGAGAGTTCACCAAAGCAAGAATTTGTTGCTATGGATGGCATCACAAGTTTCTTGGTTTGTTTTTCTAATTTTTTCATTTTAGGGGCAAAACTGAAATATATTACATAACCTGGGCCGCAAGCAGTGAAATCGCTGTCTACAAATTTAGCATATTTCCTTGTTTGTTTAAGAAGTCTCGTGTTGGCAACTGTCTAGAAGGTGGCCGCCGTAACAGGGAAGGCTTGTCTGACAGGCAGGGGTAGGAGGAGCGGTCTCTCTGCTCAACAGGCAGAGAGCACATCCTCCAAACCCAGCTGACTGCAGGATCTTCCTGGAAGAAGAATACAACCCGGAGACACTTAGACACGGCCTCTGGCTGCGTCTCCCCATCTCCTCAAGTAGAAGAGGGCTGGAACTGCCAAGTCTGACCCCTTCCGTTCTGACAGTAACGCTCCCATCGTGTAAAGTAACCTCCAGTTACTTCCAGCAAGTCGATGACCTCTCCAGCCCCGCTCCCCACACTTCCCCTACCTCTCCAGCGCAGGAGGCTGCAGGTGACACAGAGAAGCTAAGGCACACCCTTCTTGAAAAGGTCATCACTTAGCGAGGTCATTGTTATTCAAATTCCACGTCCTGTAATCCATACCATAGGAAGCTCTAACAGGTGCACTAAAACAGGAGGATAAGATGACTCAACAGAAAGGACCGAGAGAAGGTTCTGGCAACTAGAAAGGGATTTAGGCGGAAACAGGGAGTTAAGAAGAAAGTCTGTTTCTTTGGTACCATCTGGGGAATTGACGCTAATTATTTCCATGTCTTTGGGCAGGAATAACACCTTACATAACCAAGGCCATCTCACACACTTGTCATCATAGCTCATTTTCACAATAGCATGGTCTGGCGGCAGAAAATAATACATCACACCAAGTTAGTTTAATGTGTTTACCTTTTAAACAAACACTCAGTTTCTCACCCCTGCTTATCGGCTCAACAAACAGCCTGAGGGTCCAGGATGGTGGTTTTTAACCCTTTTTTCGATCACAGACTCCCCTGAGAAGTCATGAAAGCAATGGGCCCTCCTTGCTGGAAAAATGCACCTCACCCCCAGTTTTGCGTTCATCTTCAACTATTTCATGGAACCCCTTCCTTCCTGACACCGGTGGATTCCACGTTAAGCTGAGCACAGATGTGTTCTCCTGAGGGGACACACCTACAGGGCAGAAAAGGAAGTCACAGATCTTTGGGGATCTCAGGGTCCGGGGCTCTTCCAGTACCCCTAACTCAAAAACATGAAGCGCCTCTACCCCACCTTTAAAGCAGCAGCTCCCTCCCTTGCCTGAGCTCAACCTGCAGATTATTGAAAAGTCTGGAGCTTAAAGCTAGAATCCCAAAGCCTTTTTCTCCTTGCTGACCTAGCCACATTGGACATTATTGGTTCTAACTCCTGCTCTTCTGGTCCCCGCTTATAGGTGCGTATGGGACTCAGACTTCCCTCCTCTCCATGCACTTGTAAAGGAGAATGAGATGGGAGATCTGTAATACAGAAGACTGAGTACCAAGCTATGATTCCAGTGGGGCAGAGACAGAACATTCTACAATGTTCCCTTTCTGCAGCATACAGGCCACTCACAAATGCCAACGCAGGCATATACCCGCTCCAAGGTTTCCTGAGAGACCGTGGCTGTTCTGCTCCATGGCCATGTTCTGTAAAGGCAGTGCGCCCCCAAACATCCTTTTCAGCCTTCAGAACCAATTAGGGAGCCGCCATCCATTATTTAATGTAAGCCTTTCCTTAAAATGTTCATACTTTCCACCTGAGCTGTCCCATCCAATAAACAGTGCCCCAAGTCTACTGTCTGAGCAAAGAAAAAGAATGAAAAGGCACGGGTTTGGGGACAGGAAGACTGGTCAAATCTCAGCTTTTACTGACTGAAGCCTTGGGCAGGTCAAACCTCTGGCTCTCTCTACACATTAGTAATACACCTCTGGGGCTGTTACGGGATCCAAGGGGGTAACCTGTGAGAACCTCTGCTCTGAGCTACTATCTGCCTCATGAGATTCTGGGGTAAGGGGCAAGCCTCTCGGGTCCCTCCCTCTTCAGGAGCTTTGTACTATCACTCCATAAACTTTGTTTAAAAAAAAAAAAAAAGATCTTGGGTTAACACAGACATAGGCTACTATTCAAGGAATTCTTTTAATATGCCCGCAAACTGGCCTCCCTTTAAACTTCAAGTGGTTGGAACTTCCTGGCCTCGGTATACTTGGATCTGGTGACCAAATCCACACCCAGCCCTCCCGACTTCTTCAACTCAACTGTCTCTCTTCTCCACCGTGGTCATGTCGGAGTCTCCTTTCTCTTGAACTTTCTCCAGCTCTCTGCTGCAGGGCGCTCTGCAGATGGAGGGGAGAGGACAGTCCCGTGGACCGTTTCAAAAGTACGTGGACTCAACCTCGAGTGTTGATTTGAAGTATTAAAAGCAACACGGAGACCAAGAAAAGACCTTTGTAAGAAAGGCATCAATCAAAGCAATGAGAAAGTCTACAAGCCATTGAAAAGTCCAGAGGGCAGGGTTGGCATCTTAATCCGAGCTTCCGACCCTCCTCCCTCTCGCCGAGCTTTTCTCGGTCGGGACGTCCCCGGAGTTCCCGTGGGTTCTCTCCCGCGCCCAGACTCACTGCCCCGCCCGTCCCAGGTGTTCCTTCCCTTTCCACCTCCCGGGCTTGCACCCGTTCCCCCAGAGGAGACCTCCCCCGAGGGGGCGGCGAGCTCAACGCACCAACCGGCGGCAGAAGTGCCGGGCGCCGGACGAGCCAAGAACCGGAGCGCAGGGCAAGAGCGCAGCGGGGCCGCCGGCTTCCGGCGCAGAGACGCGTTCCGGGGTTGCCAGGACACCAGCTGCGCGCGCTCCCGCCCTCCGCCCTCCGCCCCGCGCGCTCCCGCCCTCCGCCCCGCGCCGGGGTCCCGGGAAGAGCGGCGCTACCCACCCCCAGCCACTCGGGCGGGCGGCGCAGGCCGGGACCTCTGGGAGAGCTGCTCAGTGTTTCCGGATTTTTTTTTTTTTTTTTTTTTAAGTTGTGGTTTTTCTCCAGGCGGATTTTGTTATTGGAACTGCAGCCTCTGGTGGCAGTGAAGGATGGGCCCCGCACAGAGCTTGCAGATGCCTGTTCATAATTGGCATTGATGAGGCAGGATCACCTACCACTTTTCTGGGCCAGGCGCCCTGCTGGATGTTATCTTCCCTAAGCAGCCAGCTGCATTTTTCAAAATAGAAAGCTGAATTTGAGCAAGGACTTGCTCAAGGTCACCCAGAAAAACTAAGATTCATATCCAAGCTTCCTCGCTCCAAATCGACCACTCTTTCCCTCATACCAACTTGAATGTGTCTCTAGTGCTTTCCAGCATCTAATTAATCTTGCATGGAAAATTTTTCCCCAAATCTGGTTTAAGTCCCTCAATTCAAATTCAGACCTAATTTCTCCCTTGGTGAAGTGGGAAAAAAATTAGACTGTGTTTTTTTTTCTTCTTCTTTTTTTCTAAAGATTTTGTTTATTTATGTGAGAGAGAGAGAGCATGGGGGGGGGGGAAGCGGAGGGAGAGGGAGAAGCAGACTCCCCCTGAGCAGAGCCCTGATGTGGGGCTCCATCCCAGGACCCTGGGATCATGACCTGAGCTGAGGTCAGCCGCTCAACTGCTCAATCCACTGAGCCACCCAAGCGCTCCCGTGTTTTTATTCTGAATAACAATTATAAAAGAAATAAATGGTCACTGCAGAAATCTTGGAAAATATAGAAAAGCAGTGTTGATACCCAGAATCCCAAATCCTAATAAACCACTTTTCCTGGATATCTATTGCCGTATAACAAATCACCCCCAAACTCTGGGGCTTTAAACAACCATCATTATTAGCTCCCGAGTTGGGGGGTTGGCGAGGCTAAGCTAGGCTGTTCGTGCTTGGGGTCTCTCATGAGGTTGCAGTCAGAAGGTGCCTGGAGCTTCCTCCTTCATGTCTGGTGACTTGTATTGGCCATCAGCTGGGACCTCAGCTGGGGCTCTGGCGTACATACACTTCTAGCAGTTTCCACAGCGAGGTCAATGGGAGGTAGCCTGGTCTTTAGCCCCCACTTTCCTACTTTGACGTGGGTTCGTGTTCACGGACCCAGACAGGGGTCAGCTCTGAGAAGGGACAACAGACAGAAGGCAGGGTGGGGTAAGCAGGTTGATGAGGCAAGCTGCTGCAAGCCCCAGCTCGGGAGGGTCCATTCCCGTTCTCACCTGGATCCGATGCCGCCTGTGACCCCCAGACCCTTGGAGCAGCTGGGACAGTTCTAACAATTAGGTGCCCAGGGATTCAGAAGAAACTAGATAGCAGACGCATGAATCGTATTGAATAAACTCAACCCCGTTCCTTTTTTGGCCAGGGCCAAACACAAAGTGCCTGAGAAATTTGAGCCTACAAAGATGGCATTATCCGATGGCCAAATGGTCGGGGACGTTGCTATAAAGCCTCTTGTGTTTGGTAAGCCTCATGAGTTGCAAGCTAAATTGGGGAGGGGGTCTTAAACACCACCTCTCCCCACAAGAGCACTGCAAAGAGCCCCTATAGGGGGGCCTCTCTTCTCCAATGTCAAGAAAAAGTCACCGCCAACCCTCCTTTAACATGCTTGTCCCGCAAGCGCACGGCAGAGGGCAGTGTAAGCCAGGCCATGGGAAGTACAAGGTGCCGGAGTCTACTGTTGCCCTCAGGCTGAGGCATCACAGGGCCTCCGACAAAGAGGGCGCTGGGAAAATGGATTACTGACATACAATCACCTTCGAAGACCTTCAGTGCTAGGCAAGGGGGCTCTACAGAGACAAGGGAGAGGAGCATTAATTACATCGGAACCCGATAACGCTTCCAGCACCCAAATCCTCCGTTCGGGTCAGGAAATAGCTCCCAAGCACCTGCTACGTGCTGGCCCCTGTGCTGGGGGCAGGGATTCAAAGGTGAGTAAAGCCCAGCCCCTTCCCGACGGGAGCGCCTCTGATGTGCCACTTTCTTTACATTCATGATCTCATTTAATCCTTAGGAGAGGAAAGAGCTGTAAGAGCCATCCCCACAGATGAGGAAAGACAGACTCCAGGGGGTGAAGCACTAGTCCAATCAGGAACGCACAAAGTTGGAGTGTAAACCCAATCTCTCTAGATTCGGAGCTGAGAGTCTCAGCCACTCCACGAGAACCTTCTTGCCTTCAGTATGTGCTCTGAGCAGGATGAGGGTCCATTTGCCATCTCCGTGCCGACCAGGCTATTCCCATCCTCGGCTGCCAGACTGCCCCGGAGAGGCCCGTGGTGATGCTTGTCCCCACAAGCACAAAACTCCCCTTGGCCTGGATATCAAAGTAACATAAACCAATAAGATTTTAAATATATATAAATAACATACACAATATATAAAACAGACACACAGCGTAAGGATACCAGCAAATGGAGTGCAAGGCCCATTCTCTATAGATTCAGAAGGGAGAAGGCTGAATGTGATGGGGTTGCTGTGAATTCCTTGAAGAGCAGGTTTGACCCAATAAGACATGGTCCCTGCAGATCCCTCGTTGGAAGAAGGAGGCGAAAGTGGTGTATGCCACGTATCCTCATATCCTCCCTGTGCCTCTCCGGGTCCACTTCCCACTGTCCCCACCCTACTCCGTGCCCAGAGGCTGACCTGTATGGAATGCATTCCCCAGCAACCTCGAGAGGCAGTGGAAATAAGGAAGAAAGAGGAGGGAGGGCTGGGGGGAGGCAGCTGTGCACCTCCAGGGAAGCTCCTGAGCTTCTGTGAGGCTCAGTTTCCTCATCTCTAAAGGAGGACAATGGTAGTACCCACTCTGAAAGGTAATTGAGAGGATTGATGAATAAACACGCATAAAGCACTTAGAATGACAGGCACATGGTAAGAAGCCAGCAAGTGTGCACTTTTGTTAAGAGCATTTCCTGCTATGACTAGATTTCTATAATGAAGTACAAACTCAAATCTGATGCAAGAGGACCCGAACAACATTTGGCCTGTTCTCTCGGGGAAAGAGAGAGGAGAGAAAACAGTAGAAGCCATTTTCATTGTTGCAGGTTGTTGAAGAGTCAGAGGCCTTTGGGGAGGGAGTGAGGGCATCCCCCTTACCCCATCACCACATGCTCTGTGAAGAGGGGGGCTAAATCCCCTTGTGTCCCCACTCAGCTATTGAACCAGGACCAAGGACAAAGAGCCCCCCGAAGGACCGATTATTGGAAGCAAATGCTTTCTGGGGCAAATGGGCTCCTCTACACAAACGCTAAGAAAAATGTAAAAATGGCTGGGCAGGGAGCCCAGTGATCTGGAAAATTCTCCCCCTGGAAAAGGAGAGCACAAGACAGAACCGAGCAGTCATATACAGTAGGTGAGGAAAATAAATGCAAGTGAGTGTTTAGAGAACAGTCTCGCTAAGTCTACCGCAGCTGAAGTTGTGATAAGGTCATCTGATCCTTTTTATTCCCCATAGGTGCGACAGAGGGGCTTCCCAGCTCGCGGTGGAAGAGCCAACTAGAAAATAGTGCTGCCCACAGCCCAAGCTGGTGTAAGGTGGGGCACCCTTCTGAGCTCGGCCATCTGTTCCTCGGGTCCGCCTCCACCTTGCTCTCCCCTACAAGCTTCAGAATAAACAGACTTCCCTGAGAAAACAAGAGGGACAACAAAAGCCAGTGACTTTGGACTGATGTGGACTGAACAAGAACGTAAAAAATGGTGGGAGAACTGCTTTCTGCTCGGAGTAGGCCAGTAAGAGTTCAGGACTTCATAATCCATTGGGTGGAATTCCTGTCTTTATGAAAGATCTAGGCTCAGAAAAACAAGATGTGTCAATTCCTTCCCGAACACTGGATATCAGTTCTTGTTACAAAATGGCAGCATGGTCATTGGTGGAGGGCCTCACTCTGTGCCGGGCATTGTGGCAGGGGCTCACTGTCTCTCACAGCTCAGGACAAGCCTATGGGGTAGGTACTAAGACTATTTCCGTTCTCCAACTCTCCGTAGGAAGAGATTAAATTACTTCCCCAAGGTCACAAGACCTTACAGACCCCAGCTCACACCAGGCTTATGTGCTTCCAAGGGCCCATCCCAGGAGCACCTGGCAGGCTCAGTCAGTAAAGGGTGCAACTCTTGATCTCGGGGTCATGAGTTTGAGCCCCACATTGGATGTAGAGATTACTTAAAAATAAAATCTTTAAAAAAAAAAACAAAACCATTTCGGTAACTGGGTGATGGACATTAAGGAGGGCATGGGATGGAATGAGCACTGGGTGTTATATAAGCCTGATGAATCACTGACCTCTACCTCTGAAACCAATAATACACTATATATTAATTAACTGAATTTAAATTAAAAAAAAACACATTTTGATGGTGCTAATACCCATTCAGCAGAGTTCTGTCCTTAGATCTCACATGCCCCACCTCTCCATTAGTGCTCCATCCATATATTGCAACCACGAGCCCAGGTAGACCCTAAAATCGGGAGTCTACACCTTCCTAGGAATCCAACACCGACTCCCTCCCCAGAAACCTCCCAGATGACACTGAACAATGACACCAGAAAAGCCCACTGCTCATCAAAGGCACAGAGGGGCTAGGGTGTGTGTGTGTGTGTGTGTGTGTGTGTGTGTGTGTGTGTGTGTTGCTCCCATGCCACGGCCCATCGCAATATCTGCAGGAGCTGCGGCAACTCTAATACTCCTTGCCTCTTGTCCTCACCTTATTCTTCTTGGAGGCCCTTCCCTACTCGCTTTTTGTGCAGGCCCCACCGTCACTTCCTTCCTTAGGCATTAACCGTCTGCTTCACTTAACCTTCTACTCTCTGCTTCTGCATTTTGGCCTTTGCATTAGTCAGCTATTGCCATAATACTGCCCTGTAACAAACTTCCCCAAATCTTAGCAGCCTACAACAAGCATGTATTCAATCATTCATGAATTTAGAGGCCAACAAGGTCAATATACTTTAGGCTGCGGGTCAGCCTGGCTCCAAGGTGCAGCTCAGATTCAGGTTTGCTCCCTGAGATTGGCCTCATGCTCCTGGATCAGCATCTCCCCGAGGCATGCTCTTCTCACGTCAACTGGCATGAGCACAAGGGGGCTGAGTGAAACGGCGTGCTGTCACTTCTGCCCATATTCTGTTGGCCAAAGCAAGTTATGTGGGAAAGCCTAAAACCACTGAAGGGAGGACAGAGCCTCCATCCATACCAGTGGGGGAATAAACACAAACTCACGTGGCACAGGGCGTGGCCGTGTACTTCCAATACAGGAAGGGCATTATGCTTTGAGAACCATAATTTCATCCAATGAAACTTATCCATCCTCAGTAGTCCCTCCAAAACAACAGGGGTTAAAGGTTGTTGGTCCTTGTTACTTTATTTTTTTTTTTAGATTTTATTTATTTATTTGAGACAGAGAGAAAGAGAGAGAGAGAAAGCATGCGCAAGCAAGGGAACAGCAGAGGGCGCTGCAGAGGGAGAGGGAGAAGCCGACTCCCAGCTGAGCAGGGAGCCCGATGAGGGACTCGATTCCAGGACCCTGGGATCATGACCTGAGCCAAAGGCAGACACTTGACCGACTGAGCCACCCAGGTGCCCCGGTCCTTGTTACTTTAAAGTGGAGGGAAACACAGCTTCTCTTCTGTCTTCTCCAACTCCTGTGACAAAATTCTGATCCACTTTTCTGACGCCTGGACCGCTCACTGGGTTGGTTCTATGAGGCTTTGGAGAGAGGGAGGCCTCATTTGCAGGACTGCCCGCTTCCTCCAAACCAAATGTCCTCACGATTCTCAAGCTCTGGAATAAGGCATGGACACATTCCCCCAACACACTCCAATCTTTTCAAATTCTGATTCTGCTTTTTCATTTTCCAAAAACACTCTAAACCAGATGTGCCTTTCCCCCGGATGAAACAGGTCTTTATAAGTTCCAGCTGTTCCTTGCTCAGCTACACAGGATTCAGACTTAGGGGAGGAATTGGGGCAGGAACGAGGCAGAACTGCATACTTAACACATTTTTCTTCTAAGCAGAGACGCTTGAATACAAAACCTTCATATTTAGAGAGCAAGCCTTTCAGAGCAGATGAAGAAGAAAAATTCAGAAATCATCACTATTGGAAGCAGCATCCTTCAAACATGGCTTCGATTTATTCTAAGAGATGGCATTCAAACCACCACTGAGCACTTAACCAAATCCACTTAACGGAAGGAATCCACTGATTACTGTGACAGGCAAGAGCAGTTCACTGGGCAGCTCCTGTTACTCCCGCTGGAGACCACAATCCGACTCTGAAACATTAGCGGCAGAGCAGTTCTCCCGGTGATGATAGGAAACGAGAGAAAAATCTATGAGAACAGTCTTCAAGCACCTTTGCTGGCTGGGGACTGTCAGCACTCAGCTGGACATTAATTAATTTACACCAGTAAAAGGAAACGAGAGGCACATTGTGTCTGGTCTTAGGGCCACAGGCAGTCCACTTCCTATCAGAAGTTCACGGCCCTGCAGGAGGTCCCCGGAGAAGTCAAATGCATAGAGACAGAAGCAGAATGCTGGTTCCCCGGGCACTGGGGAGGGGCGTAGGGAGCTGGTGTTGCCTGGGGACACAGTTTCAGCTGAGATAGACGAAAACATTCTGGAGACGGGTGGTGGTGATGGTGGCCCAGCAATGCAACTGTCCTGAATGCCACCGAATTGTACACTTAAAACAGTTAGAATGGTAAGGATGTTCTGTATATTTCACAAGAAAAATACATTTCTTAAGCCCATGACGATCGGAAAATCCATCCAGCAGTTCACCTAAATGCACTTTTCTGCACCTATATTATATTTCAATGACAAGGTTAAAAATGGTGGAGGGGCGCCTGGGTGGCTCAGTCGGTGAAGCGTCTGCCTTTGGCTCAGGTCATGATCTCAGGGTCCCAGGATTGAGCCCTGGGTCAGGCTCCCCGCTCAGCATCATGCTCTCTCTCAAATAAATAATTTTTTTAAATGGAGGGAAATAAATGTGAAGATGAGAGATACAAAAAAGTACTGTGAAGAAAGTGAAACCGGGTAGGGGGACAGAAAATGCAGAGGGGGACGCAGAGCTCGGGACACAGGGCTTCCTAGCCTAGGCTGCAGATTTCACTCTCGCCTAAGAACATCAGGAAGCAATTTATACTTTTCTTTTTTTTTTTGCAGGGAGCGATTAAATTAAAATTCAAGTACTTAGCTCAGTGTGCCAAAGAGTTACTATTCAATAGATTTATCTATTATGTCAAAGAGGACAATGTTCATTACAAGTAAACAGAAGCCTTCTTATTTATAATTGAAATTTCATTTCAGCAAAATTCAAGGGCTTTTTGTTTTGATACTTTATTTATTTCATTTTTAGGATCTTTTTTATCCGGCCACAGTTTTGCATGAAAAACAAATTGTGACAAGTGTTCCTTAAAAGTCAAAGAAAAACATTTATGTTTTTTTAATTTAAAAGATTTCATTTATGGGGCGCCTGGGTGGCTCAGTCATTAAGTATCTGCCTTCAGCCCAGGGCGTGATCCCAGGGTCCTGGGATCGAGCCCCGCATCGGGCTCCCTGCTCTGCTGGAAGCCTGCTTCTTCATCTCCCACTCCCCCTGCTTGTGTTCCCTCTCTTGCTGGCTGTGTCTCTCTCTGTCAAATAAATAAATAAAATCTTTTTAAAAAAAAAGATTGCATTTATCTATTTGAGAGAGAGAGAACACAAGCAGGGAGGAGGTGCAAAGGGTAAGGGAGAAGCAGACCCCCCACTGAGCAGGGAGCCCACTGTGAGGCTCGATCCCAGGACCCTAAGATCATGACCTGAGCTGAAGGCAGATGCTTAACTGACTGAGCCATCCAGGCACCCCAAAGAAAAACATTTATATGTATATATACGTACATACATATATGTGTACATATATATACACACAGGTATATGTATGTGTGTGTGCACATATATGGGGGGGCAAGTTTCCTTAAAATAAAATTTAAGCAATTTTCTTAAAAATCCATGACCAGCCTGGTGGCTCAGTAGGTTAAACATCTGACTTCAGCTCAGGTCATGATCTCAGGGTCCTGGGATGGAGCCCTCCCCCTCCCCCCGTGGTGGCAGGCTCCTAGCTTCCACTCCACGCTGTGCGTGGAGCCAGCAATTTCCCTTCCCTCTGCCCCTCCCCCAGTTTGCGCCTTTTCTCTTTCTCTCTCTCTCTCTCAAATAAATAAATAAAATCTTTTTTAAAAATCCATGACCATATACTGCTAAATTTTGGCTTGACTAGGGCTCAGCTAAAATCAGACCCAAGTCCTAACTCTGGGGACTAGAAAGGTAAAGAAAGTCTGGGGTGAGGTCCCAAGGAAGCTAGCCTCAAACCCCAGTCCAGGGAAAGACAGCTCTCCTGACTGCTCTACGCTGTCTTTCTTAGCTTCTCCTCTGTGTTCTGCAGCTCACCCCTCTACCCCAACTGCCACAGTCTGGATGCTTCTCCTGAGTTCGTAGTGTCTGGGGAAAAGAAAATGTCAAGTGTCTTTCAGGCATCAATATTTCACGAGACTGCTCCAAAGTCATTAATTACTGCCTTTCTTTCTCAGGCTGCCAAGTGCCCTCTAATACCTTCAATTTATCATTCCCAACAGTCCCCTGCTCCAGGGAGGGTAACATCATCATCCACAGAACTGACAACTGGAGTTAAAAACCTTGCCCATTATCTCTCAGCCTGTCGTTGAGGGCGAGAGAGTGAGCCAACCCATCCTTTCGTGACCACACGCTTAATTTCTGAGGCCACTCCTTCAGCTCTTACCGCTACTTAACGATGAAAGAACAGACACTATTAGCTAAGACCCTCCTGATTGCTGGAGGATATATCCTAGGTAACATCTGCTTACCCACATCCCTACCCTCAAGCTTACTGGAATCTGTCCTATGCATGGGAAGATCTTGGAAGGAGAAGGAAAGGAAAAAGAGGGAAACTCGAGATGTTAGTTTCGTGAGTTACATTTCTCAAGGCAGAGAATCCTCAGAATGGGCTTTTCAGCTCCAGCTTCCATAACACACAGATACTCCTCTGTTTAAGGAAAGTGTAACACTGGCAGGAGCTAGAACCATGGCCAGCAAAGCTTCCACTCAGCCTTAGGACTCTGCTTGCGGGTTCCTCCAGAAAGCCTCGCCCGATGCCCCAGGTCAGGGTCAGTATGTGCCCACCAACGTTGATGACTTTTTATGTCCACGTGCTCACCTGCCAGTGTCCTTGTACACCCCCCACTTGACTGTAAGCACCCTGAGGGCAAGGGCTCTGTTGGCCCATAGCAGCCTTTCCATAAATATTTGTGGGACCGAACTGAATTTCTATCCTCCCCATATTACAACAACCAAGTGGAGTATACTCCTTTTTCTGCCAGCATTGAGAAAGTTTCCGGGATGTTTCCAAACACGTAATGTGGCCCCTATTAGGCCTCAAACCCTGTTACTGAGCTCTTTCTAAAATGCTTTGAATATTTCCTTGGTTTGTTAACAAAATGCAGCAAACATAATGTAACCTTTCCTCGACGTCCTAGGTGTATTCATTGGCTTGTGAGTTTGGCTGCTCTGAGGGAGAGATTTAAAATGGCTTAAATGAGGGGCGCCTGCGTGGCTCAGTCGTTAAGCGTCTGCCTTCGGCTCAGGGCATGATCCTGGAGTCCTGGGATCGAGCCCCACATCAGGCTCCTCCGCTGGGAGCCTGCTTCTTCCTCTCCCACTCCCCCTGCCTGTGTTCCCTCTCTCGCTGGCTGTCTCTCTCTCTCTGTCAAATAAATAAACAAAATCTTTCTTAAAAAATAAAAATAAATAAAATGGGTTAAATGAGAAAGTTCGTTCTCTTGCCCGGAACACAAGAATGCCTGGTCCAGGGCACCCGATGCGACTCCCCAGGATCGGGGTGAAGCTGTTTTCGTCCCTTGCTGTTATCCCTGGAGGTTTCCCTTCTCACCACCCGGACCCCTAAGACCACATCCCAGCCTGTGGAGAGAAAAAGGCAGAGGGCAGAGCTTGTGCGAATGGGCACATCTCACTTCTCCGAGTCCAGCAGCCAAAATTTAGCCACCCGGCCATGCTTAGCAGTAAGAGAGACCCAGCAGGTGCGGTCCATGGGAAATTTGGGGGGTTCTCGCACTAAGAGAGAGAAGGGGATGTTGAACATCAGGGCCGGCTTATAGTGTCTGCCACAGCCGTCCTTTATACATTTTTTCATCATGGCTTTACCCTGAACCGTGCAGGGCTGACTCCTAGCAAGGACCCAGATTGCTCAGGGTTGTGGGTTCTTCGGCTCCATCACCATGAGGCCATCTCTTGATGTTACGAATATGCTTGCTTCCAGTGGCCCCACTATTAATGTGCTGAGAGCTGGAAAACCGACTAGCCAAGATTTTTAGTTTTAAACACGCGCATGCATGCACGCACGCGTGCAAACACACGCTCAGCCGGGAAGTCAGGAGAAGTGGTTGATAAGCTAGGCTCGGGAGCTGGGCTGCCTGGGTTGAAATTCCTGTTCTATCCCTCACTGTCTGTATACCCTTAAGCAATCAGTTAACCTCCCTCAGTTTCTTCATCCATAAAATGGGAACAATAATAGCAATTTACCTCGTTGGGTTGTGAGGATTAACTAAGTTGTTACATAGAAAGCATGTTACCTGGCACATAGTAAGTGCCCAATAAGGGAAAGCTATTATTATTAATATAAAATACGTTACTAATTCCACAGGCCCTGAGTGAGGGGGGGAAGGACCCTCCTTAACTGAGCTTCTCGAGCTTTAAGGCAGCTCTTCTTGCGGCTCAGGGGATCTTTGTCCTCACCCACATGCTCTGGGCTGGGCCCCAGATGGCTAAAGCCTCTAGAAGCCAGAGGGCCAGAGCAATGGAGTGGCAGTGGAAATTGGAGTCAATCTGAATTTTGATCTGTTTCATCTCATGCACATCCTGCATGTATTTTTAACAGCATCTCAGAGACAACGCAGTAAGCTGATAGCAAATGAAAATCGCATTAAGGTTAGGATTCCTTATTCTGTGTTTGGTTTTGCATTCTCCAGACAAACTCGCAGACAGACAGAGGCCCCGTTTCAAGACGGGATAATGGAAGTCTGTGTTCTAATTTATTCAATACATTTTGCGTAAGGGCTTCTCATCAGAAGTCTCGAGACCAAAGCCAGAGTGACGACCTCTGCATCCCTAAAAGCTCAAGCAACAAGGTGGGAGCCACAGGGAAGTCAGATACCCTGGCGAGTCACCGGATTTGATTCCCAGGAACCACAAACATCACATAATGTCTGCTTTTGTAGCATGCGCTCTAGAAGACAACATTATCCTGCATCCCCCGAGTCCCACAAAGGCGGGGGTCTGCCCACGTATCTCTATGAAAGGGGAAGCATGTGATGATAAACACACCTATAGTATAAACAAACAAAATTAAAAAAAAAAACAGAGAAATAAAATCAACCAATAAATTCAATCAATAAAATCAAAGTATTGTACCTTGACACATTTGTTAAGACACAGAGTCTTGGGGGCGCCTGGGTGGCTCCATCGGTTGAGCATCCGACTCTTGATTTCGGCTCAGGTCATGATCTCAGGGTCGTGGGATCAAGCCCCGCGTCCAGCTCCTCGCTGGGCGTGGAGCCTTCTTAAGATTCTCTCTCTCTCCCCCCCCGCCCCTCCCCCTCTCAAAAAAAAAAAGACAAAATCTGTCTGTCACAGTGTAGTGCTGGTCCTTATGACTGAAATCGTGATTAGTCAGGGAATGCCGAAGCCCATAAAAATTAACCCTTTTTATTTATTCCATACTATAATTTTGAATAGGAATCCACGTACATATGTTGCAAAATCAAACACTATAGAAAGCTATACAAGGCAAACCTCGCTCCCATCGCTTCCCCCATCCAGCCAGGCCCTACCTCCACCCATCCCAACGGAACCCACCGTTACTGCTGTGTGCCCCTTCCAGAGCTAGCCAAGCAAATGTATGTTTTCTCTCTATCCCTTTGTGCACAGCACTAGCATACGTTCACACGATTCTCTCACCGTTGGAGGTATTTTCATAGCATTACATACAGAATTCCTTTATCATTTTTTAAAGGAAACTCAACCCCCAACATGGGGCTCGAACTCACAACCCTGAGAACAAGAGCCATTTGCTCTATCGACTGAGCCATCCAGGCGCCCCCAGAATTTCTTCTTTCCAGATTCTCTCAAGGAAAGAAAAAACACAACCCAGGACCCCTGGCCATGGTCAACACTGATAAGAGAATAGATTCATACTCGTGCAACCCCTAAGAAAGCTTCTCAGGCACTTCCGCCAATGCCAGTGAGGGGCTAGTCGAAGCCACTGCTGAGCAACGGGGCAGGGCTCAGGGACATGCTCTCTGTGTATTGTTAAAATGAAAACCACAGGCCCAACATGGTGTCACTTAGGTTAAGGCTCCAAGTCAGTAAACCCAGACTTAATACCTAACCTAATTGCAGGGTCAACCCCTCGGAAATGTGGCCTTTCACCTGTCAACACAGGAATTTCCTGGGCAGCCCTAAGAAATTTACTGACACACCCCTGCAGTTCCCCTGAGGAGGGCGACCTTGCCTAAAACAATGGATTCTTTGCTGATCATTTCCTTTTTCCCATTCCCTCTCCACCTTTAAAAATAATTCCTTTTCTGTAGCCCTTTGGAGATCTCCTTTACTTGCTAGACGGGGTGCTGTCCAATTTATGAATCGATTAATAAAGCCAATTCGATCTTTCGAATTTCCGCAGTTGAACGTTTGTTATTTAACACCTTACCCCCTCTTCCAGCCCCTCGCAGCACCAGAGTATCTCAGGCCCACAACGGAAAGGTGTTTTCCCACCCAACACAACCTCATCATTCGCAACCACACTGAAATGAAGCTACTCAAATCTTCAGCTTTTTTACAATACACATGAACTTCTTCTGAAATCAGAAAAAAACTTAATAAATACTACTTTTTACATACAAATCAGTAAGCGATGTTGCGCCATTAACACGTGGCCTACAAGCTCTGTGTCTGTTTCCCCACTGTCTAAAATGAAGATCTCGAAATTCACCTTATTTCAAATGCATTTCACAACATGTTACAAATATCAGAAAACTTTATCCCCTAAACAGTTCAGCATTGCATGTCATCAACTAGACTCAATATCGGTTTAGGGGTGTGTTTTTTTTAATTACACACAATGAAATGTTTTGACACAAGTCTTGACAAACGCCTACAATACCTCCGTTAGCCAAGATCGTGACGATGCGTAATTTTCTATCTGCCAGTCAGGTAAAGGCTGCTCTGTTAGGAGCTGCTGCTGGGATGGTGAGAGAAAATCCCATCAGACTCAACATCAGTGGTAAGTGGAGACTTGATTTAGCTCAAACCAAAGATGTGCTGTAGGAATAGAATGTTACAGAAAAATGCCACTTTCCAAAGCATGGGAAGTGGCTCCATGTACCAGCTGGGAAGGATAAGTGGGAGGCATGAAAAACTCACAGGATTAAATCCAAACAGAAGCCACAGAGACTATAAACCCTGAAAAGGATCTGACTTAAATAGGGTATTCAGCTGGCGATCTGTCTCTACAATCAGCCTTTCTTCTTTCTTAGCACCTCCCACCCCCCAACCAGGGGTGACCTTAGGTACCTCTGACTCCTGCATGCAAAGTGTGGTTAAGAAGTCATTGAAAATACCCAGGGGATAACTGACGTAAGATGTCACAACCTAATCCATTGTGTCACCTGAAGGAAAAAAATCTGGTAACGGAAGAAGTGTAGTATCTGGAAAGGAGAAGACCACGGGTCAAGAACGTGGGAATGTGTCTCCAGCCCTGTCCAGGGCAGAGTGTGCTAAGTCCGGCCAAGGCAAACATTCCAGCTGGACCTGCAGGCCTGCATCCAACCAGCCTAAGTCAGTGTCAGCCACTTACCCAGCATCCCACTCATTCCCTCGCTATGTTGCTCTGCTCGCTAAGGAGGCTTCTGTAGATATTGGTTTCTCAAGCCCACAGGAGAGAAAATGCAATGGCCATCTGCCCCAAGCATCTGATCCACTCAGCAATTCCCAATCTCACCGTTCTGGTTTGTTAGTAAACTCCCGTGAAGGGGGCTAGCAGGATCTGGGCACACATGGGGCACTCAGATGTTTTCATTTCTGGATTCGCAATCCTGAGAACCTAACCCTGAGCCCTGGTACTATCTTGGCCTTTGGAAATCCTGCCCAAGTGGCAAGCTGAATTCCACTAGCTCACATTGCTATCTTGGCTCTCTTGAGCTTTAAGTGCCTAAGACAACAGGAAAACCAGTAAGTACTATATGTAATCTCCTTGTCCAAGGACATTCAAAGGTAGATTCCAATTGCCCTCCTTCTTCCCCACTCTCCATACCTGGTCACCTTGATCCTTTTACTCTTTCCTGTCCTACCCTGGCACCCATGTACTTCCAGGGTCCTAGTTCTAGGCCAGCTGGTCCCCCACAGTTTCCCCCTGAGGACCTTTGCATTGTTGGAGGGGTCCCCTCAGCCTCTTGAGGCCCCGTTCACTAAAGGACTCTCACTCCTTCGCAGCAAACCTTCCCCAAGACGAATAAAATTTCCCCCAAGAAAAGATCACGAAAACTTCAAATACAAAGAGAAGTTGAAAGAATGATACAGTGAGCACTCATATGCCCACCGGGATTCTACAGTTGTTAACTTTTGTCTGTATGTGCCCTGTCCCCACACCACACACCTATCCCATCCGTCAATGAATCCGTTTCTGATGCAATTCAAAGTCAGTTCAAAGTCAGTTGCAAATATCAGGACACTCCACTCCACTCCTAAACACTTTGGCAGGCTTACCATGAACTAGACTTTATTTGTTTAGAGAGGTTTTTTAAGCCTTTTCTACCCTTTACTCTTGCTATCAAAAAGAGTTCACGGGACGCCTGGGTGGCTCAGTCAGTTAAGCATCAGACTCCTGATTTCGGCTCAGGTCATGATCTCAGGGTCCTGAGATCAAGCCCCGGTGTCAAACTCCACAGCAAGTGTGGAGCCTGCTTCAGATTCTCTCCCTGTCCCTCTCCCTCTGCCCCTCCCAGCAGCCCAGGCTCTCGGGCATACATGCACTTGCGTGTGCTCGTGCTCTCTCTCTAAAAAAATAAAATAATAAATAGTTCAACTCCTCTTGCACATTTAGTGTTGTGGGTTTTTCAGTCATCTACTGTGTGCTTGCTTCGGTAGCGTACGTACTAAAACTAAAACGGTACGGAGACCTGCACGGTCCCTGCACAAGGATCGCATGCGAATTTGTGACGTGTTCCACATATTAAAAAAAAACTTGCATGTATATGTAATATGTAACACCTTACATCCATTAGGATGGCTACCATGAGAAAAATACCAAATAACAAGTGTTAAGGGTATGGGGCCCCTGGTGCACTGCTGACAGGAATGCATAGCAGCCACTGTGGGGTGCCTGGTGGCTCAGTCAGTTAGGCCGCTCTTTTTTTTATACTTTTTTAAAAAGATTTTATTTATTTTATTTGAGAGAGAGAGACCATAAGCAGGGGGAGCAGCGGAAGGAGGGAGAAGCAGATTCCCCACAGAGCAGGGAGCCTGACGTGGGGCTCGATCCCAGGACCCCAGGATCATGACCTGAGCCAAAGGCAGATGCTTAACCGACTGAGCCTCCCAGGGGCCCTTCTGACTTTTTTTTTTTTAAGATTTTATTTATTTATTTGAGAGAGAGAGAGGGAGAGGGAGAAGCAGGCTTCCCGCTGAGCAAGCAGCCCAATGCAGGGCTCAATTCCAGGATCCTGGGATCATGACCTGAGCCAAAGGAGGACGCTTAAGGACTGAGCCACCCAGGTGCCCCTCTTTACTTTTTTTAAAGATTTTATTTATTTTTTTGAGAGAAAGAAAGAGAGCGCGTGTGCTCATGAGCATGCTTGAGTGGGGGGAGGGAAGAGGGAGAGAGAGAATCCTCAAGCAGACTCCCCTGCTGAGTGTGGAACCCCTCGTGGTGCTCAATCCCAGGACCCTGAAATCATGACCTGATCCAAAACCAAGAGCAGGTCAACAAACCGAGCCACCCAGGTGCCCCCAAGTCTTTCTGTTTTTATTCAAGTATAACTGACATAGGCCGTTGTGTTAGTTTCAGGGGCACAACATAATGATTCCACTATTCGTATACATTGAGATATTTATAGACATGATCACCACAATAAATCCAGCTACCATCTGTTACCCTACAGAGTCACAAAAAAGTTATTATTACTCCGGATCTGAAATGAGCAGCCAACACTGTCCTGAGATCCTGCATCAAGCCCTGCACCCCAGCTCCCTGCTCAGCAGGGAGTCTGCTTCTCCCTCTCCCTCTGCCCCTCCCCTCCCCCACCCCCTCCCCCTGCTCACGCGTGCGCTCTCTCTCTCAAATAAAAAATAAAATCTTTAAAAAACAGAATCAAATGCATGTTTGCTTTAAAGGAGCTTTTCAAGGCAGCAGTTTCATCTCTTCTGCTCACTACATGTTCACTAAGGAAGTAGACCCAGGAGGAGGAGTACTCCCGCGCTGTCCCAGCCCTACCTCCACCGGCCTCCTAGCATTGGTATCCGAACCGCCTTCCCGAACCATATGATAGAAGGAGTGTCACAGCCCCTGGCTGTGGCCTATGTCTCCACTTTGTACTGAAGTTTTCAATCTCTTCAAATACTTAAAAACTTTGCCGCTGCAGTAATCCTCTCGTTCCCTGGCTTGATCACGTTTCTTCTCTGGGCCGGATCCTACGTATCTGCACACAGACAAGCCGTAATGTGGCTGTTCTTACAAAGAAAGAAACATGGTCTCTTGAGCCCACAGCCCCTTCCAGCCTCTACTATTTTTTTCCTGCTTCTGTTCCTGCCAGTTCCCTCCAAAGCTGTCTGTATTTCCTGGGTCCGCCTTCTCAGCCCGCCCCTCTCATCGCCTTGGCCTTTCCTTCCCAGCCGCCCACTGAAACTTCTCCAATCTCACTCCGTCCTCTGGTCAGGTCTCCACTCTCATCTTGCCCAACCCTCAGCAGCACTTGATACAACTGGCCACTCCCTCCTTCTCGAACATCATCTCCTCTTCTTGAGGCTTTGGGGTGAATACCCTCTTTCTCGTTTTCCTCCTGAGCCCCAGTGCTTTCTCAAGCTTTCCTGTGGGACTCTGCTCTTCCAGCTCCCCAGGATGCAGCTGAGGACTGAGCCTCTCTGCTTCTCCTTCATCTCGCTCTTCCACTAGAAGATCTTAGCTCAGCCAGGACCCCCGGTGTACTAGAGACTGCCCTGTCTATAGCTGCAACTCTGACTTGCCCCTGCACTCCAGACTTGTGTACCCATCAAGTGACATCTCCAAGATGTCTGAACTTAGTATGTTCAAAGCAAACTCTTCTTTTCCCTTCCACAGACCTGCCCCTTCTGCAGGCTTCTCCCATGCCACTGAATGGCAGCACCAGGCGCCCCGTTCCTCAGGTCATAAACTTAGAAATGAGTCTCTTCCCTCCTACCCCGCATCCCATTCATAGCTGTGTCCACATATGGCCTGAATCCAAGCACTTCTTCTCTCTGCTGCTTCAGTCTTGTCCTAAACAACATCCTAATAGGCATTCCTGCTTCCCCCTCATGCCCTCATAGTCCCTCCTCTCACAGTGGAAGGATCTTTCAAAAGCATAAAGCAGGTCATGTCACTCCTGTGCTTAAAATCTTCTAATGGAGAGGCGCCTGGGTGGCTCAGTTGGTTAAGCGTCTGACTCTTGATTTCAGCTCAGGTCTTGATCTCAGGGTGAGATGGAGTCCTGCATCAGACTCTGTGCTGGGTGAGGAGCCTGCTTCAGATTCTTTCTCCTGTTCCATCTGCCCCCACTTCCCTCCTGCCACCTGCTCTCTTTCTCTCTAAAAAAACCCAAAAAACAAAAAACCCACCTCTAATGGAGCATTTTATCTGTAAATAGATATTCTTCCTATTTCTGTCCCCCATAAAAACCTAGAAACAATGACTAACCCAGTAGCAATGAGCATCCCTAGCACCCAGTTTGTAGTTTGGAAATATCGTTTCCCACTAAAAGTAACCAGGACTTTTGGAAATGGCAGTTTTAAGGCAAAAAAAATGTGCCATGTGAGCCAGAAATATTTCGCCATAACAGAAAGCAAGAAACCTATCAGTGACTACCAGGGTCAAGACAAAAGGACTTGGAAGTCAAATCTAAGGGGCTCCCGCTGAAGAAAGATGGAGCAATCGGTTTGAACATGGAGTTTTAACAGAGATAATAATTGCAATGGACTGCAACCATCAAATATGCTGCAGTTCATGAGTTCATAATTATACTGAAAAATATAATAATAGGTCACTTCGAAGGGTGGTAGGAAACAAATTCATTATCTTATTTTTTTTAAAGATTTTATTTATTTATTTGACAGAGAGAGAGACAGCCAGGGAGAGAGGGAACACAAGCAGGGGGAGTGGGAGAGGAAGAAGCATGCTCTCGGCGGAGGAGCCTGCCGGTGGAGGAGCCTGACGTGGGGCTCAATCCCAGAGCTCTGGGATCACACCCTGAGCCAAAGGCAGACGCTTAACGACTGCGCCACCCAGGCACCCCACAAATTATCTTAAACACTGATAACTCAATGGGGAAAAGTCAACCATCTATCCTGTCTTTTCTGCATTAACTGTACCACTGGTGAAAAAAAATAAGATTAGAAGAAGCATCTCTTTTTAGAAAGAGTCCAACTAGGGGCGCCTGGGTGGCACAGCGGTTAAGCGTCTGCCTTCGGCTCAGGGCGTGATCCCGGCGTTCTGGGATCGAGCCCCACATCAGGCTCTTCCGCTATGAGCCTGCTTCTTCCTCTCCCACTCCCCTGCTGTGTTCCCTCTCTTGCTGGCTGTCTCTATCTCTGTCGAATAAATAAATAAAATATTAAAAAAATATATAAAGAGTCCAACTAATAAATGAAAAAGAGATGATAAGATGTGAATATCACCATGTTGCACCGTTCAGTGAATTAACAGATACAGACATCCTGTATATGTCGCTGTGAAGATCATAGATTGGTAACCAGACGTCAGTGTGCCCTCTGGGGAAGGGTATCCACATAGAGTCTCACCAAAGGGGTCCAGACCTGTGTCTGATTACCATTCTGGATCCCCACGTACTAATCTGATTGAAATAAGAGAGGGCAGAGGAACACGTTCAATGAGTTGATAATTGAATATGCCGTCAGCAAAGACAGACTGAAAAATTCTACACTCTATAAGAAAAAGGAGATTAAGAGGGAATCCACAGATAAAAAGACCGAAAATGCATTTCGAGTATGCTTTTTAAAATACATCTAAGGATGTGATACATCTAAGGGGTGATAAAACTATAAAGACACCCCAAACCGTGATTACTATGAAAATCACGGTAGTGGTCACCTTTGGAAAGAGGAAGGTGTTTGGGTAGGGGAAGAGTCCAGGGGTTGCTGCAAAGTTCTATTTTGCGATCTGGATGGTGGATACAAAGATGTTTGCCTTCTAATAATTATGCTAAACATTTGGTTTGGTTGGCTTTTCTACATCTGTGTTTTATTATGTGATTTAGAAAATATATATATATATTTCATATATATTTCATATTTATATATATATGAAAGAAAAACCACCTCTTAACACAGGCGTTGGCCATTTTTTCCCCAGAGGGCCAGAGAGAAAATGTTTTAGATTTTCCTGGCCAAGAAGCAACTCGAGGATAGGTAGGTACCTATATATAACCATTTAAAATGTTATCATTTTTTAAAAATGCCTAAGGACAAACGCGGGCATGGCGACGCTGAGAGTCCACTCATCGCTGAATTCCCGATCCCAGGAGGCCCCCATCCGTGGAGCCGCGCAGCCCGCGGGCGCCGCTCCACTCCCATCCCCCGCCGCCGCTCCCCTCAACCTCCGCGTCTCTTAGCAACAGGAGGACGCAGACGCCACCCTCGCGTGGACTCGAGCTGGAGCCCGTGAGAGCGAGCACGCATGCGCACGAGGAATTCCTGGCTCCACCCACTCGCTCAGGGAAAAAAGGGGACCCCGCCCCAAGGAAAACTTTGTGTCCCGACTCTGACCATGAGTCGTCTACCACAGTCTCATCACTCGAGATATGGTCTAGTAGGCTAGGAACAACAACAGCATCACCTAGGAGCCTACTAGATCTACAGAATTTCGAGCTTACCCAGACCTACTGAATCAGTGTTTGCATTTTTAGCAAGATCCCAGGAAATCCCTATGCATACTGAAGTTTGACAAATGTTGCTTTCACAATCCAGAGAAGGCAAAGCTGTAAATCAATCAATCAATCAATCAATTAATTAATTAAAAAAACTAGGAATACCTCTTACAGGTTGAACTTTTAACCTCGACACTAAAAGACAGCTTTTATGATGAGGAAGTTCCCAAAGCTGAGTTCCCTATGCTCAGTAAGGGTAAAAATTCCCTTGTGTCTCCTCTGACCATCAGTCCAGGACAGAATGCATCACTGACCTCAGGTTCCTGCTCTCAAAGCCAATGGGGAAATCAGGAAGGACCATTTCCATTCCCAGAGTAAGGGCATTGCTTCTCATGAATAAGGTGAAAACAGAAGGCGCAAAGAATGGGTGCCTTGCACCTGCCAAGAGAAGTAAGTCAAACAACACAGGAGCAATCCCAGACCAGGGAAGGCAGCGGCCAAACCCAGCTGAACAGCTCCCAGGAAACACACTCAATTTGCGTTTTAAACCTCAAAATGAAATGCTTTTTAAGATTTTTATTTACTTATTTGAGAGAGAGAGAGAGAGAGAGAGCACAAGCAGGGGGAAGGGCAGAAGGAGAGGGAGAAGCAGGCTCCCCGCTGAGCAGGGAGCCCAATGTGGGGCTCCACCCTAGGACCCCAAGATCATGACCTGAGCTAAAGGCAGACACTTAGCTGACTGAGCCACCTAGGCACCCCCCAAAATGAAATTCTTATAAATACTAAGACAGAGACAATAAGTGCTGCTGAGAGAAGTTCCCAGGTCAGTAACTTCCCAGTCTGGTGAGTTCTCTCCACACATATCTGTCCTGAGAAACTGCAGACCTTAAGCTTCACTTCCTCACCCGAGGACAGTGGCAAATCAGAACAGATACACGGCAATCCTAAAAGAGCCACTTGGCTTCCCTGGGGAAAAAAAGAGACTGACTTACCAGAGAATACCACAATTAAAGAAAATGATCTTTTTTTTAATGGCAGGGACAAAATAATAAGATGGAGGAAAAACGCTTCCTCAAACAGAGAACAACTCAAAAAACGCATTTCTAAAAATCCACAATACATGCTATTACATGGACGAACCATTATGCTAACTGAGCCAGTTACAAAGGACCATGTATTGTGTGATTCCGTTTATACGAAATGTTCAGAACAGGCAAAGCTACAGACACAGAGAGTAGACTAGTAGTTGCCTGGGGCTGAGAGGGCTGGGCGGGCGGTTAACAGCCAAAGGGTGTGAGGTTTCTTCTGGGGGGAAAGTGATTATGGTAACCGATAAGGACTCTGGGAAGGTACCGAAAGTCACTGGATTGTACCTGTTAAATGAGTGAACTGGAGGGTATGTGAATTATATTTTAATAAAGCTGTTTCGGAAAAAAAAAAAAAAATCCATGGCTCCACACCAGATCCATGTTAGTCTAAAAACACAGAGTTCCAGGGACGCCTAGGTGGCTGTTGGTTAAGCGTCTGACTCCTGGTTTTGGTTCGGGTGGTGATCCCAGGGTCATGAGATCAAGCTCCGAGTCAGGCTCTGCGCTCAGCACCGAGTCAGCTTGAGATTCTTTCCCCCTCCCTCCCACTCTCCCTCTGCTCCTCCCCCTGCCTTGTTCGCACTCTCTCTCTAAAATAAATAAATAAACAAAATCTTTAAAAACACCGATCTCCTACTATAATACAAAAAGTTTCTGGAAAAAATCTGAAAAAGAAAGAAAGTTGACATCAGTGCTGGTTAGAGGCCCCAGCTAGATTTCTCTAGCAAAACACTCCCATCTCAGTTTGGGGAAGAATTTCACAGTCTTGTCTCAAGATCATCAATCTCACAGAAATCCCCATCTGGTCTGGGTTCCTGTTCCAAAAACATTGGAAAAACCAAAACAGGCAAAACACACTTTCAAAACAACTCTTTTAATCTACGTGGGCAAGGGAGGAAACAGAGGAGCATGGGATATATGCTATGTGCTCTGTCAGAATACAAAGCTGACAATCCACTATTGCTATAGAAACTCAAGTCCAAAAAAGACTACACATTTCCCGAGGAAACCATGTTTCAAAAGCCCCTAAATAACATAACTCATAAAGAATGAGCAAAAGAGCCCACATGGATGGCTGAGGCCTTGTAGGTAAACACACTGATTTCAGCTCTGCTGCCCCTGTTGGGCTTTAACCTCCGCAATGTCTCTTCTTAACCTGCTTAATTTCTCAAACCAAGATCAGAGGTTATCGTGAGAAGCCCCTGAGGACCCTGGCTGTACCCACAAGGATCTGTGTCAGCACCACGGTCACAGCTGTTACCGTGGAGAAAAAGACAGAAGTGGGAGGCGGAACAGGTATCTCTCTTACCCTAATGCAGAGCCCACAAAACCCTAGGGCATCGGGAAGCTGAGAGAGGGAGAGAAGCCTTTGCAGCTGTTGGTCAACAGCTTCATTGATTCTCTCTCGTCCCCTGGCAAATTAAAAGACCAAATGTTATTAAGCAGTTAATAATGGAGCAGATGCTGTTTGGCTTCGGTCTCCACTAGGCTCCTGTTCCAGAGGGCCTGCTTCGGTCCCTAAGAACAAAACAGTCATTTCCAATGCCAAGGGCAAAGGGCATTGGCAAGTGTCTAGAACAGTGCCTGGCACATAGTTGATAATCAATATATATTTCTTTAAAAGATTTTATTTATATAAGAGACAGGGTGAGAGAGAGAGAGGAGCAGGGGGGAGGGAGAAGCAGATTCCCCACTGAGCAGGGAGCCCTACATGGGACTCGATGGCAGGACCCCGGGATCACGACCTGAGTGCAAGGCAGATGCTTAACCAACTGAGCCACCCAGATGCCCCTCGATATGTATTTATTGAATGCTTCTTGAATCAATGTTGATATTACCTCTCTTGGCACTCTGCCTTCTTCCCTCAGCCTGAAAACGCAAACACACATGCGCACACACATGAAGTTGAATCCATGCCTGTTCACCACAACTCCAGTTGTAACCTTGCAAAATTAATAAATAGAACAATTACTACTACAATACAAATTTCTGGAGAGCAAGGATTTTTGTTAATGTTGTGACTAATATACCTTAAGGGCCTAAAACAATGCCTGGCACTAGTAGGCTCTAAATGAATATTTGTTTAATGACGAACGAAGTAAGGGCCTACTACGTGCCGGGCAGCTGTGCTAGCTACGCCTACTCCTGCTGAAGTCCCCTTCTGAATCACTCTACCCGGCGGTAGAGACTGCCTAGAGTCCTCCTACCGCCAGGGGCCGCTGTATAAAGCGCTCGGTTTCCTTTTCACGTTACCATCTATCCCCGTGGTGCCCTTTGACCCCGTGAAGTCACTGCCCCGAGTTAAGATGGCGGTATCGATGGCAGCTGCCGCCGGGCGACTGAGGCGGGCCATTCGAAGGTCGCCCCTGTGGAAGGGCCCCAGCCGTCGGCCGCTCTCATCCGAGCCTCCTGCAGCCCAGGCCAGGGCCGTGCGGGACGCCTTCCTGAACTTCTTTCGGGACCGCCATGGCCACCGGCTAGTGCCGTCCGCTTCCGTGCGGCCCCGCGGCGACCCCAGCTTGCTTTTCGTCAATGCGGGCATGAACCAGGTGGGGGCTGAGCCACCCTAATCGGGGGCGGAGTTTGTGGTTTTTTGCAGGGAGAAAGGCGCCGCGGGATTGGGCGAAAGAAGTGAGGGGCGGAGCTCATGGCTTCTGGGGCAAGGGCAGTTCGTGGTTGGGCTAAGTGCTTGGGGGCACAAGTTTGGGCTTGGGGAGGGTTCGACTGGGGAACTTCCGGGTTTGGATTGAGTTTTAGGTCCAAGAGTGGAGGGTGTGGAGTTTTGTGGGTGCAGACTGGTGGGGGAAGCCTGGCTTCATTTATTCATGCTTTAAATAAAGATAACTAATTCATTAAATAAATGTTTATTGAGCGCTTACTATGTGCTAGACTGTGTTCTCTTAAGCTTTTGACTTTGAGCACCACTTACCCTCTAGATTTGTCTTCATCTGTAAAATGGGCGAGGAGGGGGGAGTAGGTTAACCCTAGAAGCTGTTAAATGCTGACTTTGTGAGACATGCCCTGTGGTCTCGGTTTTATACCCTGAGGTTTTTGGGTGTGGTTTGAAGAAGCTGAAATGGAGGATGAAGCCATTCAGTGCCCTGTTTCCAGCCACCAACACATTCCTCTTTATTTTACCTTGTCTAGTGTACTAGCAGAGGGTCTCTGTTTCATGATTTATTTACCCCTTGTCAGCTACGTAAACATCAGAGACGGGCGCCTCCAGGTTCCCAGATTGCCCCATTGGCCAAGCCCACACTGTACTCTCAGGGGCACAGTCAGCCTTCAGTCTGAACACCCCACTCCCTTCCTCCTCCTTCTGTTGAAGGAATGAGAACTGGAACCTTCATGTGTTTCCAGTTCAAGCCAATTTTCCTGGGCACTGTGAATCCACGAAGCGAGATGGCAGCCTTCCGACGTGTGGCCAACAGCCAGAAATGTGTGAGGGCTGGAGGACGCCACAGCGACCTGGAGGATGTGGGCCGAGACCTTTCCCATCATACCTTCTTCGAGATGCTCGGCAATTGGGCTTTTGGGGGTGAATATTTTAAGGTGAGTCTCCAGGAAGCCCTGGAGTTACGAAAGGGTCAGTGGTCAACCAAGAAGGGCTCAAGATTAGTCCTGCCTCCATTCTTAGTGTCTGCTTAGACAGGACTCATACTGGACACAGAGGCGAAGTGCTAGGTGAACATGTATGGTACGAACGTATTTCACTTCCCTAACTGGATTGTAAGCTGCTTGAGGGCCAGGACTGTGCTTCTTGCCTAATGGCTAATCAGTAATTGTATGAATAAATGGTCAGGCAGAAATACTAAAATGCAGGAGTTAGAAATCAGCCCACGTTAGGGTGGAAAGGATGGAGAGGATGGGACTTGAAAGAAAGGATTTAGAAGAAGGGGAGGAGCTTCCTGGGCAGGAAAAAAAAGTCAAGCAGAAAGGGTCATGGCTTGTTCTGGAAACAAGGTGGGCAGTGGAATTTTGGTTGAGGGCTGAGGGCTGAAACTCACGTGGCTTGATTGGCACTTCAGTTGGGCCCTCTTACCCATTTTCCTCCTCCCACCCCATGTGGGTTTCCCCTGCAGGAGGAGGCTTGCAGCATGGCCTGGGAACTGCTGACTCAGGTCTATGGGATCCCTGAGGACAGGCTCTGGGTCTCCTACTTTGGTGGCGACCCCAAGGCAGGGTTGGACCCAGACCTGGAGAGCAGGGACATCTGGCTCAACTTAGGGTAAGTCTGCCTCTGCCCATTATTCCACTTTTGGAGGGCAAGAGGACTGGCAAATAGTACCAGCATCAGTCCCCAGAATCACAGCGTATCCTAGGAGTCTGGGGTCAGCCCTGTTTGTCCTCTTGCTGAGCTTGATGGAGAGGCTGTCATGGCAGAGGGGGTTCTGGCTTCCAGGTTTGTCTCCCTACCACTCACCTGGCTTTCTTCTCAGGGTACGTGACAGCCATGTGCTTTCCTTTGGACCAGAAGAGAACTTCTGGGAGATGGGGGACACTGGCCCTTGTGGACCCTGTACCGAGATCCATTATGACCTCGCTGGTAGGGTGGGAGCCCCTCAGCTGGTGGAGCTTTGGAATCTGGTCTTCATTCAACACAACAGGTAATAGGGTGCTGAAGAAGGAGGAAAATCCCTGGCCAAAAGTGGAAAAAATAGCAGTCAGGAGACTTTGATCCATTTCTTATAAAAAACAAACACTTAAATGGTGCTTACTGTGGACCAGGCACATTTCTAAATACTTTCCAGATAATTGATTTTAACTCTAGTCTGTGCTCATACCTGTTTGTATTCATTTATTTTTTTAGAGTGCAAGAGCGCACAGGAGTTGGGTGGGGGGAGGCGGTGCAGAAAGAGAGAGAGAGAGAGAATCCCAAACAGGCTCCATGCTCAGTGTGGAACCCAGTACGGGACCTGATCCCACAACCCCGAGATCATGACGCCAGCCGAAACCAAGTCAGATGCCCAACCGACTGTGCTTATAATGGTTTAAACTAGTCACTGCTGCTCTCAGGCGTCTGCTCTTTTATCACATGGTGAAGCTGAACTTCATGATCTCTAAGATTTTCTTCCAGCCTTGACCTGTCTCTTTCTCAGGGCAAAGAATTCTGTCCCAGAAGGGGGATGTGTGGGTCCAGGCAAGGGCCCAAGCAGGGGTGAGGGTGGAGCTCACCCTTTATGAGAAAGTACTGACAGGAACCAAGGCCATCTCTGTGTGCCTTTGGTGGGGAGGGGTGGGTACTGCCTTCTGGTTCCTCCCCCTGTCAGCCCCTGCCTCATCCCTCCACTGCACTTGGGCATCTGCCTCCCCCCTGTAATCCTGTGTGGGGCCTCACCTTGCACACCTTCCCTGGCCAGAGAGGCAGATGGAAGCCTGCAGCCCCTGCCCCAGCGGCACGTGGACACAGGAATGGGCCTGGAAAGGCTCGTGGCTGTGCTGCAAGGCACACGCTCCACGTACGACACTGACCTCTTTTCCCCGCTGCTCAAGGCCATACACCAGGTGAGCCTGCCTCTTCCCTTCCAGAAGCTACTGCTTTCCGTTTTTGTTGAGAACTCCGCATATTCCCGCATGTGGAAAGAGTGACCCACCAAGGACACCAGGGTCAAACATGAGGCTGGGGTTCATGTTTATTACCTGATATTGCTCCTAACTCCTTCCTTCCTTCATTGACTCAAAAAAATGTGTGTTAAGTTCCTACTTTGGGTGAAGTCCTTTGTGCTTGGTACAGGAGAACAGCCGTAAACAGAAAAGAGATCGTGGAGATTACATTGTAACCTAAAAGATAAATAGTAATATATTTAATGTATTTAAGAACAAGATGGTAGATTTGAACAAGATTGCATTTTGTGACCAGGCAGTAAACATGGGTCATAGTACCTGGGCGGGAGCCGTGGTACAGAGGAATCTTTAACCAAGTGTTTGGGGAAGGCTCAGCAAGCAGATGATCTCTGAGCTGGAACCTAAAAGAGGAGGAGCCAGCCACAGGAAGCTCCTTCCAGGTAGAGGGGATAGCAGGTACCAAGGCCCTGAGGCAGGAAAAGAAGGCAAGGGTGGCCCGCTAGCTAAAGAAGAATCACGTGGGATGTAGCTGGAGAATGTGTCTCTGAGATTTTGCTGTGTAACAAACCACCTAACACTTCGTAGTTACTCCGCGTATGAGTCTGTGGGCTGGCAACGTTGGCCAGGCTCTTGAGTTCATACATCTGTAGTCAGCTGCTAGGCAGTTCTACTTGAGGGTCGGCTGGCTGGCTGGCTGTTTGGGGCACTGGGGGTGACCAGGCTGTGTCAAGCAGCAGGCTAGCTGGGGCTTGTTCACATCACAGCTCAGCAAGGTTCTAAGAAGGAGAACAGAAGCACGCGAGGCTTCTTGAGGCCTAGGCTCAGAGCATTGTCACGTCCACCTCTTTCTGTGGGCCAGAGCAGGTGACAAGGCTAGCCCAGATTCAAGGGGTGGAGAAATAGTTCTGTCCCTGGATGGGAAGAATCTCTTATCCGCAGCTGTGGTCACGTTGTAACGTCGCATGCACACAGAAGAGGAAAAGATTGTGGCCATTTTTTGCAAACAGTCTAACATACAAAGGAAAGCAGAAGTCAAACCTTGTGGGGCCTTGAAGTCCAAAGTGGGGCTTTTATTCTAAGTGTGGTGACAAGTGTTCCGAGGCGGGGAGGAGCGTGATCTGACTGACACTTTTAAAAGCCATTCTTGTTGCTGTGTGGAGGATGGGCTGGAGGGAGACCTGAGAAGGCCAAGAAGCCAACCGGGAGGCTACATCATAGTCCAAGGAGGAGACTAGGGCAGGGCTTAGGCTGGAGACTGTGGAAGTGGAGAAGAGTAATTGATTTGAAAGATCTCACAGACATAGGAGCAAAAGGCCCCAGTGATGGATGGGATGGGGAGGGGAAATAAAAGTGAAGGCCTGCTCCCTAGTTTTTGCCTTGCGCAGTGTGGTGAGTGGCAGGACTGTTCATGGAGAGGGGGGAGCTTGGGGAGGAGACAGGTTTGGAGCTCCAGGTGCGGAGCTGGAAGAACCAGGCATCTGCTTTGCCTGCCCGCCACGAAGGCTGGAGGAGCGGCTGTGGGCAGCGGAGAGCGCCTGGAGTCCGACGGCCAGCTTCAGGTCTCTGATCTGCTCCGATGTGTCGCGTGGCCTGTGGCACTCAGCTAGCTCCTCTGCGCCTCCGTTTCCCCTTTAAAGCGAGGCCAGTAGTACCTCCCAGAGCAGGGTGTTTCGGATCTCAGACAACGCGTCGTTCAAGCACCCACCCCGTTCTGGTAGCAGAAATTCAGGACGGGGTCACAGCCGTCATCATCTAGTGCTGAATGTGGCCCCGGGAGGCCAGGGACTGGCTTCCTTTCACGTTGGAAGCTTCTCCAGCCAGGACGTTCCAGATGTGGTCGGCTTTAGGGGTGAGGGCAGATGCTCTAGGGCCGGTGAAGAGCACCCCACCTGGACCACATCCGGCAGGACCAGCAGCCGTGTCTCCTTGTCTCCCACTTGCCAGGGTTGCGGGGCACCCCCTTACTTGGGCCGGGTAGGGGCAGCAGACGAGGGGCGCACAGACATGGCGTACCGCGTGGTGGCCGATCACATCCGCACGCTCAGTGTCTGCATCGCTGATGGCGTCTACCCTGGAATGTCGGGCGCCCCGTGAGTCTGGAAGGGCTACACAGAGAGAGGCAGGCGCTGCTGGGGGGTTGCAGGGGAGAGGAAGAAAGGGGATGGAGAGGTGGGTTGGGTTAAGATCACAGGAGGAGTGGGGGAAGGGCGAGGGCTCTGGGATGAGAGCACACACTCTGGACCTTGTCCTCCCCACTCTCCATACTGCTGACCAAGGGTGGCTGGGGGTTCATAGCTGGCCTCTGAACCCCTCTAGGCTGGTTCTTCGTCGGATCCTGCGTCGAGCTGTGCGGTTCTCTACGGAGGTGTTACGGGCACCGCCTGGCTTCCTAGGCAGCCTGGTGCCTGTAGTGGTGGAGACACTGGTGAGGGCAGAGCGTACTCTTCTGGGCCTCCCTGGGTGCTGGCAGCTGAGCCCAGGCGGTGCCCCCAGCCTAGGCTCCCCACCCTAAATGTCTAGCCCAGGTCCTGTGGGGCTGAGGAAGCTGGGATTGCATACAAGAAGCGGGGAGCCCTCGGGAGGCTTCCTTGGCCGGGCGGCTGAGCCTTTGAGTTTGGAGACCCCCTTCCACCGTATTCCCTGTTTGGGTCCGCTCCCCATCCATCGGCCTGAGCCGAGCTCCCAAGGCGGGTGTCCTCGGGGAGGCCCAGGGTAGGGAGGCGCAGAGTGGGCAGGTTGCCTTTCACGCTTCTCAGCCCTCTCCCTCCCTCAGGGGGACGTGTATCCAGAACTACAGAAGAACTCAGCCCAGGTACTGGCTTCGGATGGGGAGGGAGGGGCCGACGAGACAGGGGTGGAGAGCGGCTCTCCTTCTGAGGAGGCCTAGCTCCAGTCCTGCCCAGCCCTGCCCTGGTTCAGATAGCCCACCTGGTATCAGAGGACGAGGCAGCCTTCCTGGCCTCCCTGCAGCGGGGGCGGCGGATCATTGATCGGACCCTGAGGCGCCTGGGGCCTTCTGAATTGTTCCCTGGTGAGTGAGGTGCCTAGCCAAGGTGTGAGGGCCTCACTTACGTGAGCCAGGGCAGCCAGAGGAGGGAGCCCTGGGCCAGGCCTGGGCCCAGCATCCACACCCTCCTCCCCCCATGTCCCTCTCCCTGCACTGTCTCCAACACCCAGACCTGCTTCTCCCCACTGCCCAGCTGGCCCTGCCTCCAGTCCCTCCTTTCCAGGGAAGGGACACTTGTGCTTGGCTCCTGGTGGCTTCTATGTGCTTACAAAAGCCCTGGCCCTTCCTTCTCCCTCATTCCTTCCCCTGCGGTCTATCCTGCCCCTACCCCCTGAACACCCTTTGTCTTCCTTCCTCAAAGCTGAAGTGGCCTGGTCCTTATCACTGGCTGGGAACCTGGGGCTCCCCCTGGACCTGTTGGAGTTGATGCTGGAGGAGAAAGGGGTGCAGCTGGACTCGGCTGGGCTGGCGCGGCTGGCTCAGGAGGAGGCCCAGGTACAGGCTGGGGCACCCCCGCCCAGGGTTCTGTGGGGACAGCCCTTTCCCCAGCCTTGACTTCCCTCAAGGCAGACTCTCAGGAGGCTGAGGTAGGGTCTGTCCCCTCACCTCCGGCCCCACGCACAGCCTGTAGAGAACAGTGGGCTAACCAGGAGCAGAAGGGCAGAGGCCAGCACAGCCTCCTAGAGAGGGAGCCTCCAAGGGCAGTCATGGGTGAGGGACGCCTGATCCCAAGACCCTGCATGATGGGCGGTTCACCGGCAAGCCCACGGTCTCTAACCGCCAGCCAAACCCTGATGGCTTATTCCACAGGGTCCTGCAGGGTCCACACAGCTGTGTGGCCGGGACAGGCTCTGGGGAGGCTCAGGTCCCATTGCACTGGCCACGTGCCCCTTCCAAACGCATACGCCCATCCCGCAGCACAGGTCACAGCAGTCCGAGCCTGTTCAGAAGCAGGGACTGCAGCTGAATGTCCATGCACTGGGGGAGCTGCAGCGCCAAGGGGTACCCCCCACTGACGACAGTCCCAAGTACAACTACTCCCTGCGACCCAGCGGGAGTTATGGTGAGAGGCTGGACTGAGGCTGCTGGCTGCAGCTGTACCTGGCGTGGATTGGGAGGGATGTCTGCAGTGGTTGCTGCCGGCCCTATGCATTCCCTGGGGCAGCCCCCAGGGGTCGCTGTGGCACCTGAAAGCGTCCCCTCCTCCCCAGCCACGTGTCTGTTGGCTTCAAGTAAGGCACAGACCCACATCCCACATCCCACACCCCTGCCTAGCACTGATGACCATTCTTCTCCCTGGCAGAGTTCAGCGCCTGTGAGGCCCAGGTGCTCCAGCTGTATACAGAGGACGGGACAGCCGTGGCCTCCGTGGGGAAAGGCCAGCGCTGTGGCCTCCTCTTGGACAAAACCAACTTCTATGCTGAACAGGGGGGTCAGGCTTCAGACCGAGGCTACCTGGTGCGGGTGGGCCAGGAGGTGAGCCCCCCATACACACACACAAGTTAATTTCTGCCGATGGCTGGCCTGAGCTGGGAAGGGAGCCAAGGGGAGGGAAAAGCTACAAGCCGTCACTCCAGTGCCTTGGCCCCCTGCCCTTCCCCAGGATGTGCTGTTCCCAGTGGCCCAGGCCCAGGTCTGTGGAGGCTTCATCCTACATGAGGCTGTGGCCCCTGAGGGTCTGAAGGTGGGGGACCAGGTACAGCTACACGTGGATGAGGTAAGGACACCACCCCTGATACTCGGGATATCCTGCAGCCTCTGGACTCTCCCCACGCCCCAGGATCCTGGGTGACCAAAGTGTTTCAGGCCTGGCGTCTAGGCTGCATGGAGAAGCACACGGCCACCCACCTGCTCAGCTGGGCGCTGCGGCAGACCCTGGGCCCTCACACGGAGCAGCGAGGTTCCCACCTCAGTCCCGAGCGCCTGCGCTTTGACGTGGCCACCCAGGTGAGTGGGGCAGGGAAGGGCTTCAAGTGAGGTGGCAGGCTTCCAGAGAGGTGGTCTGGCGTTGGGGGGTGTTTGGCCAGTCCGAGGACCCGGGCCTCCTGTTGCTCAGTCCCTGTAAGGCCGTGGGGGGCGTCTTGCCTTCACGCTCCTCGCACACCAGGGAGGGGCTGGCCAGACAGTGTCCAGAGCCCTCCTCGCACCTCCAGCCACCCAGCTGCCTTGTTCCTGCTGTCACCCAAGACCTTCTTGCTCTAACCGAGCTGTCCTCCTTTCCCTGCCGCCCTGTCTCCCCTCCCTCCTTGCACATCAGGCTCTTGTCCTTGCTCCCGCCTCCCCCCCCATCCCGGGTTTCTCTTCCGTTGGGCTGCCCCTTGTTCTGAGCTCCCTCGGTACAGAAGAGCATGTCCGTTTCTTCCTCAGCTTTAGTGCCTGCTGAAAGGCCTGCAGTTGCCAGCAGGCCCCACTCGCAGGTAGCTTTCTAAGGAGAAGAACTGTGTGCCCCACAAAGGTTGAGAGAGCACCGCTGCGTGCTAGCCACTGTTCAGAACCCGAGGATAGTCCGTCAGCATTGACAGCTTCTTACCGCCTCAGTTACAGGCGTGGAACTGACTTTCTGCCAGTCTGTCCATTTTTCCCCCCACCCCGCCAGGCTCCACTGACCCCAGAGCAGCTCCGGGAGGTGGAGGGCACTGTGCAAGATGCCGTGGGGCAGGACGAGCCAGTGTACATGGAGGACGTGGCCCTGGCACGCACCGCCCATGTCCCTGGCCTGCGCTCTCTGGATGAGGTGAGTTGGGGAGTCCCCCACTTGGTGAAGATCACCCGCCCCCCCCACACACACAGGCTGGTTAACAGACTTGTCCCCTTACACCCTCAGGTATACCCAGACCCTGTGCGGGTGGTGTCAGTGGGGGTGCCTGTGGCCCGTGCGCTGGACCCGGCCTCCCAGGCTGCACTGCGGACCTCTGTGGAGCTGTGCTGTGGGACGTGAGTCTGCCTGCCTGCCTGCCCTGCCTGCCTGCCTGCCTGCCCTGACCCAGGGCCCTGGACCCTCACCCTTCCTTGGTCTTTGGAGCCACCAGCCCCCGGTTCGGAGTTCAGGCTGCTCTTTCCTGTCCCACCGTCCCCACTGACTTCCTCTGCCCGCAGGCACCTGCTGCGCACAGGCGCTGTCGGGGACCTGGTCATCGTTGGGGAGCGCCAGCTCACCAAGGGTACCACCCGCCTGCTGGCTGTCACTGGGGAGCAGGCCCAGCAGGTGGGCATGCCAGCAGGGTCCGGGAGGCTGCTGGATGTGGAGCGGGGTTGGGGGGGAAGGGGACACACACCGCTGACACGCTCAGCCTGGGGCATGCCCGGCAGCAGAACCAGTGTTCGGACACGTGTGCTGACAGGGCCGTGCCAGCTGCTGGCCGCTGTTGTGATTACCTGGGGCCTCGACTCGTCCAGGTGGTTGAATATTTCTAACTTGGCCCTGACTAGCAGTGGGTTGGGAGCCCCTATCCCGGGGGAGGGGAGGCGGGGGGGGGAGTAAGCCGAGCGGCCCTGAGCATCCTGTTCCAACCCCACAGGCCCGAGAGGTGGGCCAGAGCCTGGCCCAGGAGGTCGAAGCGGCCACAGAGCGGCTGAGTCGGGGCAGCCAGGACGTGGCGGCAGCTCAGAGACTCTCCAAGGACGTGGGACGGCTTACTGATGTGAGGGTCACCGCTACCATGGAGCTGTTCCGCACCCTCTCCCGGCCCTCTTCCCTTCTCCGCGCCTCCCCCAAACCCTTCCCCGCGCTCCGCAGCCTTCCTGTTGGACTCCAGCTGGCCTGCATGTGTGTCGCTTGTCTGCAGGGTGGGGTGTGGTGGGTGCGATGTCCTCCCCCAGGGCCTCAGAGTCTGTGGCCCAGGAAGGGCCCAGCTGATAGGCTTCTGGCCCTAGGCCGTGGACACGGCCGTGATGCCCCAGTGGCAGCGGCGGGAACTGCAGGCCACCCTGAAGGCTCTGCAGCGGCGCGCCAACACGGCCATCCGGAAGCTGGAGCTGGGGCAGGTAAGACGACGCGCAGCTGACACACTGGGCCAGGGTCAGAGACGCTGGAGTGGGCACACTGAGAAGCCTCCAGGCCTGACAAGGCGGGGGGGATGGCTCCTCCCTCTCCCGCCAGCTGGGCACCATCACCAGGCCATCCCCCCACTTCCCTCTCTGCCACACTGTGCCTCTCCTTCAACTCCCCAGTCTGGCTCAGACTCTCCCTCCAGGAAGCCGACAGACTTGATGAGGCCACTCAGCCCTCATTGCTCCTTGACTGCGGATTCGCCTTCCTCCCGCCCCCTTTCATCCATCTGGGCTCCAGCCTTAGTCCTTCACCTTCGGCGGCCTATTTGTGGGGGCCTGAGCTGTGGCAAAAGGGAAGAGGTTGGGGGGGAGAGGAAGGACACAGGTCATTCGAGGCAGAACCCTTGGCGCCTCTGCTCAGAGCCGCAGACCTTTGCTGGGGGCAGGATTTCCGGACCCGGGCTCAGTGTGGAGGTGGGGGCCGATTGCCTTCCCGCCTGATGCCCTGCCATCCTTCCTGCCCCCGCCCACCCCCAGGCTGCACAGAAAACCCAGGAGCTGCTGCAGCGGCACTCACAGGGGCCCCTGATCGTGGACACGGTTGCCGCCGAGTCCCTCTCAGTAAGCGCGGGGGCTGGGGGGTGGCCCCAGGGAGGGGGAGAGGCCTGAGCGGGAGGCAGCCGGGAATCCCGAGAGTGGCGCGGCCACGGTCTGCCCCCCTTCGCAGGTGCTGGTGAAGGTGGTGCGGCAGCTGTGTGAGCGGGCGCCCGGCACCTCTGTGCTGCTCCTCAGCCCCCAGCCGCTGGGGCATGTGCTGTGTGCCTGTCAGGTGGCCCAGGTGAGCCGCAGAGGAGAGCAGATCCCCCCCCCCGCCCATCCCGGTCCAGCCGTCTGGTTCCACG